>NC_134358.1:557574727-557647227 GCF_048569485.1 Anomaloglossus baeobatrachus | reverse complement strand
CATTCTCCAAATCCGGCACCTCCTTTTTCAGCCATCTTTGTTCTTCTTCTTCTGAAGCCTGAGTGCATGACGCGTCCTACATCATCCATATTAGCCAACATTGAGGTCCTGCGCAGGCGCACTTTCATCTGCGCTGAGATCAAAGTATTGTAGTGCACCTGCGCAAGACCTCAATGACTGTTAGTGGGGATGACGTAGGACGCATCATGCACACAAACTTCAGTAGAAGGACGACAAAGATGGCCGAAAGAGGAGGCACTGGTACTGGAGAACGGAGACACCCATCTGACCAGTCCGCACCGCCCCTTAGGTGAGTATTATAAAGTGATTTTTAGGTTCGACACAGCAGCCTGGGCTCTTATATACAGTATTCTGGAATGCTGTATATAAGAGCTCACTGGTGGTGGCCGCAGCTTATAGGCCTCAAATCTGGTGACAGGTTCCCTTTAATATACTGATTAATTTTATAATTTCATTTTTTTCTTCATATTGTTAAAAACTATTTTTATTTATTTTGTTAATTTTTATTTTATTTATTCTGTAGTTTCTGAACCTGACGTGAATCCCCCGATTGTGTCTCAGAAGGAGCAATGTGAGTGCTCAAAAGCAATCTCGCCATTTTAGATGCTGCTGACAGTGATTGACAGCAGCAGTGATCAGAGCAGGTCCAGATGCTGCTGTTACAGGCAGATGCCGCTTGTGTAACACAACTCCATACACCGGCATCTGACGTTTGAAGAACATGTATGTGCGGGAAGGTGGCTCAGTGGTTAGCACTGTATGGTGGCTCAGTGGTTAGCACTGCAGTCTTGCAGCGCTGGGGTCCTGGGTTCAAATCCCATGAAGGACAATATCTGCAAGGCATTTGTTTATTCATCCCTTGTTTGCGTGGGCTTCCTCCGGGTTCTCCAGTTTCCTCCCACACTCCAAAGACATAGTGATAGGGAGCTTAGATTGTGAGCCCCAATGGGGACAGTGTTGCTGATGTATGTAAAACGCTGCGGAATTAAATAGCCCTATATAAGTGAATAAATATTATGTCACACAGCGGGAAGGGGTTTAAGGATATGGACACCTTAAGGACATTTTTTTTTATTTAAATGCATGTATTTGCGGGTAAAAATCATTTTTGCCACTATGTTTCATTAGTGATATTGCACGTTTGCCTTCTACAGATTCTGATCTGCACGGTCTATTGTTTGCTGCAGAATGAGTTAACTGAGAATCTGTCAGTGAGCTTAATCTGTAGTTTTTAACTCCTCTTGGTTAATTTGTGACCACATCAAAGTTCAGCTGAATTTTAATATGGTCTGTGGATATAAATCAGCGTAGAGGAGTTCAGTAAAAGACCAAGTTACGAACTGTCCAGTCAAAATGAGCTTACTGATGAATTCTTAGTTAACTCATTATACAGCAGCTGGCAAGAGACAGTAAATAACAGCGCGGATATAGAAAGCAAACTGTGCAAAAATTTATCATTGAAACCCAAAAGGGAAAACTATTTTTTTTAGTTCAAAATACATATAAAAAACTCCAAAAGCCCCCAAAAGTCGTCTATGTGCTTTAAAGGGTTATTCCCACCTCAAACATTCAACAAGTGAATAACAAAGTTAATAATAAACACAACAAATAGTATCAACATAACCAAAAGATCAGAAGGAAGAGATGCTCCAATACCTGGTGGTCACCAAAGCTCCGCACCGTCTGCGGCAGGTCATTAACCCTCGAAATGCCCAAGTACCGAAAACCAGACCTGAATGAGCCAAATAGGATCACTGGGGCAGATTACAGGGGCTTCTGATTTAGAATGGTCAGACTATATCACTTTCTTAAAGGGGTTGTCCATGATAAGAATAGAATTACCTGCTGTAAAAAAAACATTATAATCCCCCTCCACAGCTCCTGTGTGTTAGAAAACTTTTTTTTTTTAAGAAAGTCACCATGTTTAGTTTTAACTATGGACTACCAACATACAGGCCATGTTCACATGTTACATTTTTTTGCTGCTTTTTTTGCAGCATTTTCTTATGAGTTTTATGCAAATGAAAAGTTGCTTTTTACAGTCCCAGCAGAAGCGGAGATTTCAGAGATCTCATGCACGATTGCTTTTTGTTTCCTGATTGAAATGGAAAACTGCTGCGTTTTGGTGGCAGAAAAAAAAAGCAGCAAAACAATGTGTTAACAAGGCCAAGAAGCACACTGATCCCGGGGCTCTAGAACCAGAAGGCAGAGGAAGCCTCCGATATTTCTGGCAGTCCCATAGATAATGAATGGCACAGGGATCAAGAGTGGCGCAGGGGTCCAGAGTGGCGCAGGGGTCCAGAGTGGCGCAGGGGTCCAGAGTAAGGTAGAGGTCAAGGATGGCGCGGAGGTCAAGGATAGGGCAGAGGTCAAGGATAGGGCAGAGGTCAAGGATAGGGCAGAGATCAAGGATAGGGCAGAGATCAAGGATAGGGCAGAGATCAAGGATAGGGCAGAGATCAAGGATAGGGCAGAGATCAAGGATAGGGCAGAGATCAAGGATAGGACAGAGATCAAGGATAGGGCAGAGATCAAGGATGGCACGGAGATCAACAATGGCACGGAGATCAACAATGGCACGTCAGTAGATAGGCGCGGAGATCAAGAATGGCGCGGAGTGATCAAGAATAGGGCATAGATCAACAATGGTACGGTGATCAAGAACGGCACGGGGACCAAGAATGGGGCTTTTCCTATCCATTCAAAACAGGGCTTGGAGGAGGGCTAAGTTACAGTTTTGGAAATTACCCTGTAATATATGAAATGTCTGTACGCTGGGTTATTAGGGCAGAGGAGACGCTGCCCCCCGCACCAGAGTATTTACACTTTGTCCTATAGAGAGGCCGGGGGTCCCACATTCAGACCAGGGGGGCTGCTGTCATGGTGGTGTCTGGGTTCAGAACATCAACCTAATATGATCCCAGCTGATTATGGGGGAGGGGCCCAGGTAGAGACCCTGCAATGCACTGGATGTGGATACAGGAACCTACAGCACAAGCCAGAGCTAGAACAGCTATTGTTTTCTGGTAGCAGCTGTGGGGAGGAACTCAGCAAGTTGGCAAGGTACCCTGGGAGTTGTAGTTCTATCAGTTGGGGTGTTTTATGAAAATGAACATAATCTGTGACTCCCCAGCCTCTGAAGGACTAGAATGCCCAGCAACCGATGGAACTACATGCCCCAGCATGCCTTGTCACAGCAGATGACCCCAGTCTCCGGGGCTCCGCCGCCCTCCCCCTCCTAGTCCCGGGCTCCAGGGCGGGTGATTGACAGCCCGCAGTGATACAATGTATCAGTTTATATCAGTGCGGTGACGTCACGATGGAACGTTCGCAGCTCTGTACTCACAGTGTGCGGGTCCGGCCGGGCTCTGCTCCTCTGTTATGGAATATGGAGGCCGCTCAGTGACGTCACTCACTACGGGGCGGCGCAAGGGACAAACCTAGCCAGAGCCCAACCTGCGTGTGAGTCACAGGCGCGATGTCTGTGATCTGCAACAACAGAGCAAGGGTCAATGCAAGATGTGTGTATAGAAACAGAATGTGTGTGTGCAACTGGGGGGGAAATAAACACAGCAACAGTGATAATGTATCCGCCCCCTCCACATTCCACCTGCAGGAACTTTATATATATACATATTTTATATATATATATATATATATATATATATATATATATATATTAGGTTTGTTTTTGTACTGAATTTAAATTATAACAAGGAAAAGCAGATTATTTAAGAAAAATGAGTTGTACTTTTGAGTGACACCATTCATTTTACGGTTGTACTTTTGAATGACACCATTCATTTTCCCATATATACAGTTAGGTCCAGAAATATTTGGACAGTGACACAATTTTGGCGAGTTGGGCTCTGCATGCCACCACATTGGATTTGAAATGAAACCTCTACAACAGAATTCAAGTGCAGATTGTAACGTTTAATTTGAAGGTTTGAACAAAAATATCTGATAGAAATTGTAGGAATTGTCACATTTCTTTACAAACACTGCACATTTTAGGAGGTCAAAAGTAATTGGACAAATAAACCAAACCCAAACAAAATATTTTTATTTTCAATATTTTGTTGCGAATCCTTTGGAGGCAATCACTGCCTTAAGTCTGGAACCCATGGACATCACCAAACGCTGGGTTTCCTCCTTCTTAATGCTTTGCCAGGCCTTTACAGCCGCAGCCTTCAGGTCTTGCTTGTTTGTGGGTCTTTCCGTCTTAAGTCTGGATTTGAGCAAGTGAAATGCATGCTCAATTGGGTTAAGATCTGGTGATTGACTTGGCAATTGCAGAATGTTCCACTTTTTTGCACTCATGAACTCCTGGGTAGCTTTGGCTGTATGCTTGGGGTCATTGTCCATCTGTACTATGAAGCGCCGTCCGATCAACTTTGCGGCATTTGGCTGAATCTGGGCTGAAAGTATATCCCGGTACACTTCAGAATTCATCCGGCTACTCTTGTCTGCTGTTATGTCATCAATAAACACAAGTGACCCAGTGCCATTGAAAGCCATGCATGCCCATGCCATCACGTTGCCTCCACCATGTTTTACAGAGGATGTGGTGTGCCTTGGATCATGTGCCGTTCCCTTTCTTCTCCAAACTTTTTTCTTCCCATCATTCTGGGACAGGTTGATCTTTGTCTCATCTGTCCATAGAATACTTTTCCAGAACTGAGCTGGCTTCATGAGGTGTTTTTCAGCAAATTTAACTCTGGCCTGTCTATTTTTGGAATTGATGAATGGTTTGCATCTAGATGTGAACCCTTTGTATTTACTTTCATGGAGTCTTCTCTTTACTGTTGACTTAGAGACAGATACACCTACTTCACTGAGAGTGTTCTGGACTTCAGTTGATGTTGTGAACGGGTTCTTCTTCACCAAAGAAAGTATGCGGCGATCATCCACCACTGTTGTCATCCGTGGACGCCCAGGCCTTTTTGAGTTCCCAAGCTCACCAGTCAATTCCTTTTTTCTCAGAATGTACCTGACTGTTGATTTTGCTACTCCAAGCATGTCTGCTATCTCTCTGATGGATTTTTTCTTTTTTTTCAGCCTCAGGATGTTCTGCTTCACCTCAATTGAGAGTTCCTTAGACCGCATGTTGTCTGGTCACAGCAACATCTTCCAAATGCAAAACCACACACCTGTAATCAACCCCAGACCTTTTAACTACTTCATTGATTACAGGTTAACGAGGGAGACGCCTTCAGAGTTAATTGCAGCCCTTAGAGTCCCTTGTCCAATTACTTTTGGTCCCTTGAAAAAGAGGAGGCTATGCATTACAGAGCTATGATTCCTAAACCCTTTCTCCGATTTGGATGTGAAAACTCTCATATTGCAGCTGGGAGTGTGCACTTTCAGCCCATATTATATATATAATTGTATTTCTGAACATGTTTTTGTAAACAGCTAAAATAACAAAACTTGTGTCACTGTCCAAATATTTCTGGACCTAACTGTAGAACTGGAAAAAGGGGAAAAAAAAATCCAAATATGGAGAAGTTGTGAAAAAAGTGAATTTCCACATTGTTTTTTGTTTTTCTTATACACCCAGCTCAATATATGATAATTCTGATATGACGGTGTGATGCCTCAGGTCGGTACGAGTTTGTAGATACCAAACATTGTATACTTTTACTTTTATCTTAAAAAAATTCCGTAGTTTGTCCAAAATAAAGACTTACACTTTTGCCGCCATTTTCCGAGTCCCGTAACGTTCTCATTTTTCGGGATCTGGGGCTCAGGGATGGATTATTTTTTGCGCCTTGAGCTGACATTTTTAATTATACCATTTTTGCGTAAATGTTATGTTTTGATCGCCTCTTATTGGATTTTAATGTAATGTTGCGGCGACCAAAAAAGCATAATTTTGGGGTTTGGAATTTTTTTTCTCTACACTGTGAACGGATCAGATTAATTGATTTTATATTTTGATACATAATACCAAATATGTATATATTTTATTTTTTTTTAATTGTTTTATTTTCTATTTTCAATGGGGCAAAAAGGGGGGTGATTTGAACTTTTATTTTTTTTATTTTTTCAAATTTTTTTTTTTACTTTTTTTGTTGATTTTACTATGACTGTATACTCTGGTTGCTTCTCCTAATCAGAGCGGTACTTCAGCAGAAATGCTGCTCTCCTGTGACGTTCACAAGAAGTGAGTCATTGCAGAGTTAGGGGTCATCATCTGACCCCGCGCTATCATGATAACACATTGGCGACTTGTGATTGTGTCATGGGACCGCCGATAGCAGAAAGGAACAGCACGCGCTATGAGAGTTTGACAGCGCGATATAAGGGGTTAACAGGCGCAGGTGGATCTCCGATCTCCGATCCATCCACCCCTGTTAGCCGCATGTCTGCTGGTCAGATCAGCAGACATATGCAGGGATAGCACGGCTAAGGATGTACCAGTATGTCCTTGGATTTAAAGGGATTAAAAGAGAGATTCACTACTTGGACAACCCCTTCTCATTCCCCATGCTCGCCCCAGAAAAGTATATACTCACCTCCGACATCCACAGTTTCAGGGATGTCTAAAGCCGCGTTCCCTGCATCCACGTGACATTGTTATAACATGCGGATCTCGCGACCAATCAGCACTAGCTTCCTTCTCCCCGCTTTCACACATTTGAGCAGGAAGTCAGCGCTGCACTCACATCCTGCTCAAATGTCCAAAGGCGGGGAGACAGACATAGGACGCTGATTGGTCGCGGGGCTCACATGTCATAACAATGTCATGTGGGCCGCAGCCTTAGACCGCTGGAACCGCGGCTGCTCGGGAGGTGAGTATTGGCTTATAAATTTTTCTGGGGCAAAAAGGGGAACGAGAAGGGGTTGTCCAAGTAGTGAACATCCCCTTTAACTAAAATCAAAATACTGCTAAAGTTAAAGGGTAAGTTCCTTTTGACCTCACAACAATATCACTCTCAGGTGATGCAGATATGTTATGAATGAACTTGTTGTCCCTTTCGGGGAACCCCCTCTTTAGGGAAGCCACAAGGGGGCTTATACATTGCCAGTGGTGACTAAATCAGGGCATCAATAGATGAGAGACAAGTACATACAGTGGAATGTAAAAGTTTGGGCACCCCTGGTCATAATTACTGTTATTGTGAACAGTTAGGCAAGATGAAGATGAAGTGATCTCTAAAAGGCAGAAAGTTACAGATGACACATTTCCTTTGTATTTTAGGCCAATATATACAGTATATGTATATAATTATATAATTCTTTTTTTTTCATCCTTTACATTTTAAAAATTAAAAAAAAATGTAAAAATTACAAAGAGGCCAATGGGCTGATGCAAACGCTTGGGCACCTTTGGAGATTTGATTGCTCAGATAACTTTGACTGAGGTTTCAGACCTTAATTAGCCTGTTAGGAATCTGGTTTCTTCACTATCATCGTTAGGAAAGGCCGGGTGATGCAAATTTTACAGCTTTATATAAACCCAGCCTCCTCTAACCTTGTGCTAAAAAACAGCAGGCATGGTTTCTTCTAAGCAGCTGCCTAGCACTCTGAAAATGAAAATGGTGGAGGTCCAGAAAGCAAGAGAAGACTATAAGAAGATAGAAAAGCGTTTTCAAGTTGCCCTTTCCTCAGTTCCAAATGTTAAGAAATGCTATTTACCAGTGGAGGAGAAGATAAGGTCTGGAAGACCAAGCTAAATTTGTGTGAAAGCTGCTCGTAGGATTGCTAGAGAGGAAAGTCAGAGCTCCTGCTTGACTGCAAAAGACCTTCAAGAAGATTTAGCAAACTCTGGAATTCTGGTGCATTGTTCTAGTGTCTAGAGACACCTGCACAAATATGGCCTTCATGGAAGAGTCATCAGAAGAAAACCTTTCCTGTATCCCCACCATAAAATTCAACATCAGAAGTCTGCAAAGGAACAGCTAAACAAGCCGGAGGCATTGTGGAAACAAGTCCTGTGGATCAATTAAGTTAAAATAGAATTCTGGAGAAAAAGGACTCGAAATTTAAAGAAAAGAATATATCCCCAACCATTAATCATGGAGGTGGATCAATTATGCTTTTGGGTTGTGTTGCAGCCAATGGAACAGGGAACATTTCACGGGTAGAGGGAAGAATGGATTCAATGAAATTTCGAAAAAATTCTTGATGTAAACATAACACCATCGGTAAATAGCCAAAGATAAAAAGAGGAGAAAAGAGGAAAAGAGAGGGTGGCTTCTACAAATAGATAATGATCCTAAACACATGTCAAAATCCACAATAGATCACCTCAAATACCGCAAGCTGAAGGTTTTACAATAGACTCACAGTCCCCTGATCTGTGAACATCATTGAAATCTGTGGCTAGACCTCAAGAGAGCAGTGAAAGCAAGACAAGCCAGGAATCTCACAGAACTGTAAGACGAGCCAGGAATCTCACAGAACTGGAAGACGTCTCCGAGCCAGGAATCTCACAGAATTTGAAGATGTCTTCAAGGAAAGGCAGTGCATGCAAGATGAGCCAAGAATCTCACAGAACTGAAAGACGAACCAGGAATCTCACAGAACTGGAAGATATCTCCAAGGAAGAGCAGTGCATGCAAGACAAGTCAGAATTCTCACAAAACTGGAAGATGTCTCCAAGGAAGAGCAGTGCATGCAAGACGAGCCAGGCATCTCACAGAACTGGAAGACGTCTCCAAGGAAGAGAAGAGCATGCAAGACGAGTCAGGAATCTCCCAGAACTGGAAGACGTCTCTAAGGAAGAGCAGGGCATGCAAGACGAGCCAGGCATCTCACAGAACTGGAAGACGTCTCCAAGGAAGAGAAGAGCATGCAAGACGTGTCAGGAATCTCCCAGAACTAGAAGACGTCTCTAAGGAAGAGCAGGGCATGCAAGATGAGCCAGGAATCTCACAGAACTGGAAGACGTCTCCAACGAAGAGAAAAGCATGCAAGACGAGTCAGGAATCTCACAGAACTGGAAAACGTCTCCAAGGAAGAGCAGTGCATGCAAGACGAGCCAGGAATCTCACAGAACTGGAAGACGTCTCTAAGGAAGAGCAGGGCATGCAAGATGAGCCAGGAATCTCACAGAACTGGAAGACGTCTCCAAGGAAGAGAAAAGCATTCAAGACGAGTCAGGAATCTCACAGAACTGGAAGATATCTCCAAGGAAGAGCAGTGCATGCAAGACGAGCCAGGAATCTCACAGAACTGGAAGACGTCTCCAAGGAAGAGCAGTGCATGCAAGAAGAGCCTGGAATCTCACAGAACTGAAAGACGTCTCCAAGGAAGAGCAGGGCATGCAAGACAAGCCAGGAATCTCACACAACTGGAAGACGTCTCCAAGGAAGAGCAGGGCATGCAAGACGAGCCAGGAATCTCAAAGAATTGGAAAATGTCTCCAAGGAAGAGCAGAGCATGCAAGACAAGCGAAGAATCTCACAGAACTGGAAGACGAGGCAGGAATCTCACAGAACTGGAAGACGAGCCAGGAATCTCACAAAACTGGAAGACGTCTCCAAGGAAGAGCAGTGCATGCAAGACGAGCCAGGAATCTCACAGAACTGGAAGACGTCTCCAAGGAAGAGAAGAGCATGCAAGACGAGTCAGGAATCTCCCAGAACTGGAAGACGTCTCTAAGGAAGAGCAGGGCATGCAAGATGTTATATACTGCGGGTAATGGGGCCGGATGTTATACACTGGGGTAATGGGGCTGGATGTTATACACTGGGGGTAATGGGGCTGGATGTTATACATTGGGGGTAATGGGGCCGGATGTTATACACTGGGGGTAATGGGGCTGGATGTTATACACTGGGGTAATGGGGCTGGATGTTATACACTGGGGGTAATGGGGCTGGATGTTATACATTGGGGGTAATGGGGCCGGATGTTATACACTGGGGGTAATGGGGCTGGATGTTATACACTGGGGGTAATGGGGCCGGATGTTATACACTGGAGGTAATGGGGCCGGATGTTATACACTGGGGGTGATGGGGCCGGATGTTATACACTGGGGGTAATGGGGCCGGATGTTATACACTGGGGGCAATGGGGCCGGATGTTATACACTGGGGGTAATGGGGCTGGATGTTATACACTGGGGGTAATGGGGCCGGATGTTATACACTGGGGGTAATGGGTCCAGATGTTATAATCTGGGGGTAATGGGGCCGGATGTTATACACTGGGGGTAATGGGGCCGGATGTTATACACTGGGGTAATGGGGCCGGATGTTATACACTGGGGGTAATGGGGCCGGATGTTATACACTGGGGGTAATGGGGCCGGATGTTATACACTGGGGGTAATGGGGCCGGATGTTATACACTGGGGGTAATGGGGCCGGATGTTATACACTGGGGGTAATGGGGCCGGATGTTATACACTGGGGGGTAATGGGGCCGGATGTTATACATTGGGGGGTAATGGGGCCGGATGTTATACACCGGGGGTAATGGGGCCGGATGTTATACACTGGGGGGTAATGGGGCCGGATGTTATACACCGGGGGTAATGGGGCTGGATGTTATACACTGGGGGCAATGGGGCCGGATGTTATACACTGGGGGTAATAGGGCCGGATGTTATACACTGGGGGTAATAGGGCCGGATGTTATACACTGGGGTTAATGGGGCTGGATGTTATACACTGGGGTTAATGGGGCCGGATGTTATACACTGGGGTATTAGGGCCAGATGTTATATACTGGGGGTAATGGGGCCGGATGTTATACACTGGGGGTAATGGGGCCGGATGTTATACACTGGGGGTAATGGGGCCGGATGTTATACACTGGGGGCAATGGGGCTGGATGTTATATACTGGGGGTAATGGGGCCGGATGTTATACACTGGGGGTAATGGGGCCGGATGTTATACACTGGGGGTAATGGGGCTGGATGTTATACACTGGGGTAATGGGGCTGGATGTTATACACTGGGGTAATGGGGCCGGATGTTATACACTGGGGGTGATGGGGCCGGATGTTATACACTGGGGGTAATGGGGCTGGATGTTATACACTGGGGTGATGGGGCCGGATGTTATACACTGGGGTAATGGGGTTGGATGTTATACACTGGGGGTAATGGGGCCGGATGTTATACACTGGGGTAATGGGGCCGGATGTTATACACTAGGGTAATGGGGCGGATGTTATACACTGGGGGTGATGGGGCTGGATGTTATACACTGGGGTAATGGGGCCGGATGTTATACACTGGGGTAATGGGGCCGGATGTTATACACTGGGGGTAATGGGGCCGGATGTTATACACTGGGGTAATAGGGCCGGATGTTATATACTGGGGGTAATGGGGCCGGATGTTATACACTGGGGGTAATGGGGCCGGATGTTATACACTGGGGTAATAGGGCCGGATGTTATATACTGGGGGTAATGGGGCTGGATGTTATACACTGGGGTAATGGGGCTGGATGTTATATACTGGGGGTAATGGGGCCAGATGTTATATACTGGGGGTAATGGGGCCGGATGTTATATACTGGGGGTAATGGGGCCGGATGTTATATACTGGGGGTAATGGGGCTGGATGTTATACACTGGGGGTAATGGGGCCGGATGTTATACACTGGGGGTAATGGGGCCGGATGTTATACACTGGGGGTAATGGGGCCGGATGTTATACACTGGGGGTAATGGGGCCGGATGTTATACACTGGAGGTGATGGGGCCGGATGTTATACACTGGGGGTAATGGGGCTGGATGTTATACACTGGAGGTAATGGGGCTGGATGTTATACACTGGGGGTGATGGGGCTGGATGTTATACACTGGGGTAATGGGGCTGGATGTTATACACTGGGGGTAATGGGGCTGGATGTTATACACTGGTGGTAATGGGGTTGGATGTTATACACTGGGGGCAATGGGGCTGGATGTTATACACTGGGGGTAATGGGGCTGGATGTTATACACTGGGGTAATGGGGCTGGATGTTATACACTGGGGTAATGGGGCCGGATGTTATACACTGGGGGTAATGGGGCCAGATGTTATACACTGGGGTAATGGGGCGGATGTTATACACTGGAGGTAATGGGGCCGGATGTTATACACTGGGGGTAATGGGGCTGGATGTTATACACTGGGGTAATGGGGCCGGATGTTATACACTGGGGATAATGGGGCCGGATGTTATACACTGGGGGTAATGGGGCTGGATGTTATACACTGGGGTAATGGGGCCGGATGTTATACACTGGGGGTAATGGGGCCGGATGTTATACACTGGGGTAATAGGGCCGGATGTTTTACACTGGGGGTAATGGGGCTGGATGTTATACACTGGGGTAATGGGGCTGGATGTTATACACTGGGGGTAATGGGGCTGAATGTTATACACTGGGGTAATGGGGCCGGATGTTATACACTGGGGGTAATGGGGCTGGATGTTATACACTGGGGTAATGGGGCTGGATGTTATACACTGGGGTAATGGGGCTGGATGTTATACACTGGGGGTAATGGGGCTGGATGTTATACACTGGGGTAATGGGGCCGGATGTTTTACACTGGGGGTAATGGGGCTGGATGTTATACACTGGGGTAATGGGGCCGGATGTTATACACTGGGGTAATGGGGCTGGATGTTATACACTGGGGGTAATGGGGCTGAATGTTATACACTGGGGGTAATGGGGCCGGATGTTATACACTGGGGGTAATGGGGCCGGATGTTATACACTGGGGGTAATGGGGCCGGATGTTATACACTGGGGTAATGGGGCCGAATGTTATACACTGGGGGTAATGGGGCTGGATGTTATACACTGGGGGTAATGGGGCTGGATGTTATACACTGGGGGTAATGGGGCCGGATGTTATACACTGGGGGTAATGGGGCCGGATGTTATACACTGGGGGTAATGGGGCTGGATGTTATACACTGGGGGTAATGGGGCTGGATGTTATACACTGGGGGTAATGGGGCCGGATGTTATACACTGGGGGCAATGGGGCTGGATGTTATACACTGGGGGCAATGGGGCTGGATGTTATACACTGGGGGCAATGGGGCTGGATGTTATACACTGGGGGTAATGGGGCCGGATGTTATACACTGGGGGCAATGGGGCTGGATGTTATACACTGGGGGCAATGTGGCTGGATGTTATACACTGGGGGTAATGGGGCCGGATGTTATACACTGGGGGTAATGGGGCTGGATGTTATACACTGGGGGTAATGGGGCTGGATGTTATACACTGGAGGTAATGGGGCCGGATGTTATACACTGGGGGTAATGGGGCCGGATGTTATACACTGGGGGTAATGGGGCCGGATGTTATACACTGGGGGTAATGGGGCCGGATGTTATATACTGGGGGTAATGGGGCTGGATGTTATACACTGGGGGTAATGGGGCTGGATGTTATACACTGGGGGTAATGGGGCCGGATGTTATACACTGGGGGTAATGGGTCCGGATGTTATACACTGGGGGTAATGGGGCTGGATGTTATACACTGGGGGCAATGGGGCCGGATGTTATACACTGGGGGTAATGGGGCTGGATGTTATACACTGGGGGCAATGGGGCTGGATGTTATACACTGGGGTAATGGGGCTGGATGTTATACACTGGGGGTAATGGGGCCGGATGTTATACACTGGGGGTAATGGGGCTGGATGTTATACACTGGGGGTAATGGGGCTGGATGTTATACACTGGGGGTAATGGGGCTGGATGTTATACACTGGGGGTAATGGGGCCGGATGTTATACACTGGGGGTAATGGGGCTGGATGTTATACATTGGGGGTAATGGGGCTGGATGTTATACACTGGGGGCAATGGGGCTGGATGTTATATACTGGGGGTGATGGGGCTGGATGTTATACACTGGGGTAATGGGGCTGGATGTTATACACTGGGGTAATGGGGCTGGATGTTATACACTGGGGGCAATGGGGCTGGATGTTAAATACTGGGGGTAATGGGGCTGGATGTTATATACTGGGGGTAATGGGGCTGGATGTTATACACTGGGGGTAATGGGGCTGGATGTTATACACTGGGGGCAATGGGGCTGGATGTTATACACTGGGGGTAATGGGGCTGGATGTTATACACTGGGGGTAATGGGGCTGGATGTTATACACTGGGGTATTGGGGCCGGATGTTATACACTGGGGGTAATGGGGCTGGATGTTATACACTGGGGGCAATGGGGCTGGATGTTATATACTGGGGGTAATGGGGCTGGATGTTATACACTGGGGGCAATGGGGCTGGATGTTATATACTGGGGGTAATGGGGCTGGATGTTATACACTGGGGTAATGGGGCCGGATGTTATACACTGGGGGTAATGGGGCTGGATGTTATACACTGGGGGCAATGGGGCTGGATGTTATACACTGGGGTAATGGGGCTGGATGTTATACACTGGGGGCAATGGGGCTGGATGTTATACACTGGGGGTAATGGGGCTGGATGTTATATACTGGGGGTAATGGGGCTGGATGTTATATACTGGGGGTAATGGGGCTGGATGTTATACACTGGGGGTAATGGGGCTGGATGTTATACACTGGGGTGATGGGGCCGGATGTTATACACTGGGGGTAATGGGGCTGGATGTTATACACTGGGGGTAATGGGGCTGGATGTTATACCCTGGGGTAATGGGGCTGGATGTTATACACTGGGGGTAATGGGGCTGGATGTTATACACTGGGGGTAATGGGGCTGGATGTTATACCCTGGGGTAATGGGGCTGGATGTTATACACTGGGGGTAATGGGGCTGGATGTTATACACTGGGGGTAATGGGGCTGGATGTTATACACTGGGGTAATGGGGCTGGATGTTATACACTGGGGGCAATGGGGCTGGATGTTATACACTGGGGTAATGGGGCCGGATGTTATACACTGGGGGTAATGGGGCTGGATGTTATATACTGGGGGTAATGGGGCTGGATGTTATACACTGGGGGTAATGGGGCTGGATGTTATACACTGAGGGCAATGGGGCTGGATGTTATATACTGGGAGTAATGGGGCTGGATGTTATACACTGGGGGTGATGGGGCTGGATGTTATACACTGGGGTAATGGGGCCGGATGTTATACACTGGGGGTAATTGGGCCGGATGTTATACACTGGGGTAATGGGGCTGGATGTTATACACTGGGGGTAATGGGGCCGGATGTTATACACTGGGGTAATAGGGCCGGATGTTATACACTGGGGTAATGGGGCCGGATGTTATACACTGGGGTAATAGGGCCGGATGTTATATACTGGGGGTAATGGGGCCGGATGTTATACACTGGGGGTAATGGGGCCGGATGTTATACACTGGGGTAATAGGGCCGGATGTTATATACTGGGGGTAATGGGGCCGGATGTTATATACTGGGGGTAATGGGGCCGGATGTTATACACTGGGGGTAATGGGGCCGGATGTTATACACTGGGGGTAATGGGGCTGGATGTTATACACTGGGGTAATGGGGCCGAATGTTATACACTGGGGTAATGGGGCCGGATGTTATACACTGGGGGTAATGGGGCTGGATGTTATACACTGGGGTAATGGGGCCGGATGTTATACACTGGGGGTAATGGGGCCGGATGTTATACACTGGGGTAATGGGGCCGGATGTTATACACTGGGGGTAATGGGGCCGGATGTTATACACTGGGTGTAATGGGGCCGGATGTTATACACTGGGGGTAATGGGGCCGGATGTTATACACTGGGTGTAATGGGGCCGGATGTTATATACTGGGGTAATGGGGCCGGATGTTATACACTGGGGCTAATGGGGCTGGATGTTATACACTGGGTGTAATGGGGCCGGATGTTATACACTGGGGGTAATGGGGCTGGATGTTATACACTGGGGGTAATGGGGACGGATGTTATACACTGGGGTAATGGGGCTGGATGTTATACACTGGGGGTAATGGGGCCGGATGTTATACACTGGGGCTAATGGGGCTGGATGTTATACACTGGGGTAATGGGGCCGGATGTTATACACTGGGGTAATGGGGCTGGATGTTATACACTGGGGGTAATGGGGACGGATGTTATACACTGGGGTATTAGGGCCGGATGTTATACACTGGGGTAATGGGTCCGGATGTTATACACTGGGGGTAATGGGGCTGGATGTTATACACTGGGGTAATGGGGCTGAATGTTATACACTGGGGGTAATGGGGCCGGATGTTATACACTGGGGGTAATGGGGCTGGATGTTATACACTGGGGGTAATGGGGCTGGATGTTATATACTGGGGGTAACGGGGATGGATGTTATATACTGGGGGTAATGGGGCTGGATGTTATACACTGGGGGTAATGGGGCCGGATGTTATACACTGGGGGTAATGGGGCTGGATGTTATATACTGGGGGTAATGGGGCTGGATGTTATACACTGGGGGTGATGGGGCTGGATGTTATACACTGGGGGTAATAGGGCCGGATGTTATACACTGGGGGTAATGGGGCTGGATGTTATATACTGGGGGTAATGGGGCTGGATGTTATACACTGGGGGTAATGGGGCCGGATGTTATACACTGGGGGTAATGGGGCCGGATGTTATACACTGGGGTAATGGGGCCGGATGTTATACACTGGGGTAATGGGGCCGGATGTTATACACTGGGGGTAATGGGGCCGGATGTTATACACTGGGGTAATAGGGCCGGATGTTTTACACTGGGGGTAATGGGGCTGGATGTTATACACTGGGGTAATGGGGCTGGATGTTATACACTGGGGGTAATGGGGCTGAATGTTATACACTGGGGTAATGGGGCCGGATGTTATACACTGGGGGTAATGGGGCTGGATGTTATACACTGGGGTAATGGGGCCGGATGTTTTACACTGGGGGTAATGGGGCTGGATGTTATACACTGGGGTAATGGGGCCGGATGTTATACACTGGGGTAATGGGGCTGGATGTTATACACTGGGGGTAATGGGGCTGAATGTTATACACTGGGGGTAATGGGGCCGGATGTTATACACTGGGGGTAATGGGGCCGGATGTTATACACTGGGGGTAATGGGGCCGGATGTTATACACTGGGGTAATGGGGCCGAATGTTATACACTGGGGGTAATGGGGCTGGATGTTATACACTGGGGGTAATGGGGCTGGATGTTATACACTGGGGGTAATGGGGCCGGATGTTATACACTGGGGGTAATGGGGCCGGATGTTATACACTGGGGGTAATGGGGCTGGATGTTATACACTGGGGGTAATGGGGCTGGATGTTATACACTGGGGGTAATGGGGCTGGATGTTATACACTGGGGGCAATGGGGCTGGATGTTATACACTGGGGGTAATGGGGCCGGATGTTATACACTGGGGGCAATGGGGCTGGATGTTATACACTGGGGGCAATGGGGCTGGATGTTATACACTGGGGGCAATGGGGCTGGATGTTATACACTGGGGGTAATGGGGCCGGATGTTATACACTGGGGGCAATGGGGCTGGATGTTATACACTGGGGGCAATGTGGCTGGATGTTATACACTGGGGGTAATGGGGCCGGATGTTATACACTGGGGGTAATGGGGCTGGATGTTATACACTGGGGGTAATGGGGCTGGATGTTATACACTGGGGGTAATGGGGCTGGATGTTATACACTGGGGGTAATGGGGCCGGATGTTATACACTGGGGGTAATGGGGCTGGATGTTATACATTGGGGGTAATGGGGCTGGATGTTATACACTGGGGGTAATGGGGCTGGATGTTATACACTGGGGGTAATGGGGCCGGATGTTATACACTGGGGGCAATGGGGCTGGATGTTATATACTGGGGGTAATGGGGCTGGATGTTATACACTGGGGTAATGGGGCTGGATGTTATACACTGGGGTAATGGGGCCGGATGTTATACACTGGGGGTAATGGGGCTGGATGTTATACACTGGGGGCAATGGGGCTGGATGTTATATACTGGGGGTAATGGGGCCGGATGTTATACACTGGGGGTAATGGGGCTGGATGTTATACACTGGGGGCAATGGGGCTGGATGTTATACACTGGGGTAATGGGGCCAGATGTTATACACTGGAGGTAATGGGGCCGGATGTTATACACTGGGGGTAATGGGGCCGGATGTTATACACTGGGGGTAATGGGGCCGGATGTTATACACTGGGGGTAATGGGGCCGGATGTTATACACTGGGGTAATGGGGCCAGATGTTATACACTGGAGGTAATGGGGCCGGATGTTATACACTGGGGGTAATGGGGCCGGATGTTATACACTGGGGGTAATGGGGCCAGATGTTATACACTGGGGGTAATGGGGCTGGATGTTATACACTGGGGTAATGGGGCCAGATGTTATACACTGGAGGTAATGGGGCCGGATGTTATACACTGGGGGTAATGGGGCCGGATGTTATACACTGGGGGTAATGGGGCCGGATGTTATACACTGGGGGTAATGGGGCTGGATGTTATACACTGGGGGTAATGGGGCTGGATGTTATACACTGGGGGTAATGGGGCTGGATGTTATACACTGGGGGTAATGGGGCCGGATGTTATACACTGGGGGTAATGGGGCCGGATGTTATACACTGGGGGTAATGGGTCCGGATGTTATACACTGGGGGTAATGGGGCTGGATGTTATACACTGGGGGCAATGGGGCCGGATGTTATACACTGGGGGTAATGGGGCTGGATGTTATACACTGGGGGCAATGGGGCTGGATGTTATACACTGGGGTAATGGGGCTGGATGTTATACACTGGGGGTAATGGGGCCGGATGTTATACACTGGGGGTAATGGGGCTGGATGTTATACACTGGGGGTAATGGGGCTGGATGTTATACACTGGGGGTAATGGGGCTGGATGTTATACACTGGGGGTAATGGGGCCGGATGTTATACACTGGGGGTAATGGGGCTGGATGTTATACATTGGGGGTAATGGGGCTGGATGTTATACACTGGGGGCAATGGGGCTGGATGTTATATACTGGGGGTAATGGGGCTGGATGTTATACACTGGGGTAATGGGGCTGGATGTTATACACTGGGGTAATGGGGCTGGATGTTATACACTGGGGGCAATGGGGCTAGATGTTATATACTGGGGGTAATGGGGCTGGATGTTATATACTGGGGGTAATGGGGCTGGATGTTATACACTGGGGGTAATGGGGCTGGATGTTATACACTGGGGGCAATGGGGCTGGATGTTATACACTGGGGGTAATGGGGCTGGATGTTATACACTGGGGGTAATGGGGCTGGATGTTATACACTGGGGTATTGGGGCCGGATGTTATACACTGGGGGTAATGGGGCTGGATGTTATACACTGGGGGCAATGGGGCTGGATGTTATATACTGGGGGTAATGGGGCTGGATGTTATACACTGGGGGCAATGGGGCTGGATGTTATATACTGGGGGTAATGGGGCTGGATGTTATACACTGGGGTAATGGGGCCGGATGTTATACACTGGGGGTAATGGGGCTGGATGTTATACACTGGGGGCAATGGGGCTGGATGTTATACACTGGGGTAATGGGGCCGGATGTTATACACTGGGGGTAATGGGGCTGGATGTTATACACTGGGGGTAATGGGGCCGGATGTTATACACTGGGGGTAATGGGGCCGGATGTTATACACTGGGGGTAATGGGGCTGGATGTTATACACTGGGGGTGAGGAGCCGGATGTTATACACTGGGGGCAATGGGGCTGGATGTTATACACTGGGGTAATGGGGCTGGATGTTATACACTGGGGGCAATGGGCCTGGATGTTATACACTGGGGGTAATGGGGCTGGATGTTATATACTGGGGGTAATGGGGCTGGATGTTATATACTGGGGGTAATGGGGCTGGATGTTATACACTGGGGGTAATGGGGCTGGATGTTATACACTGGGGTGATGGGGCCGGATGTTATACACTGGGGGTAATGGGGCTGGATGTTATACACTGGGGGTAATGGGGCTGGATGTTATACCCTGGGGTAATGGGGCTGGATGTTATACACTGGGGGTAATGGGGCTGGATGTTATACACTGGGGGTAATGGGGCTGGATGTTATACACTGGGGTAATGGGGCCGGATGTTATACACTGGGGGCAATGGGGCTGGATGTTATACACTGGGGTAATGGGGCCGGATGTTATACACTGGGGGTAATGGGGCTGGATGTTATATACTGGGGGTAATGGGGCTGGATGTTATACACTGGGGGTAATGGGGCTGGATGTTATACACTGAGGGCAATGGGGCTGGATGTTATATACTGGGAGTAATGGGGCTGGATGTTATACACTGGGGGTGATGGGGCCGGATGTTATACACTGGGGGTAATGGGGCCGGATGTTATACACTGGAGGTAATGGGGCCGGATGTTATACACTGGGGGTAATGGGGCTGGATGTTATACACTGGGGGCAATGGGGCTGGATGTTATATACTGGGGGTAATGGGGCTGGATGTTATACACTGGGGGCAATGGGGCTGGATGTTATATACTGGGGGTAATGGGGCCGGATGTTATACACTGGGGTAATGGGGCTGGATGTTATACACTGGGGGCAATGGGGCTGGATGTTATATACTGGGGGTAATGGGGCCGGATGTTATACACTGGGGGTAATGGGGCTGGATGTTATACACTGGGGTAATGGGGCTGGATGTTATACACTGGGGGTGATGGGGCTGGATGTTATACACTGGGGTAATGGGGCCGGATGTTATACACTGGGGGTAATTGGGCCGGATGTTATACACTGGGGTAATGGGGCTGGATGTTATACACTGGGGGTAATGGGGCCGGATGTTATACACTGGGGTAATGGGGCCGGATGTTATACACTGGGGTAATGGGGCCGGATGTTATACACTGGGGGTAATGGGGCCGGATGTTATACACTGGGGTAATAGGGCCGGATGTTATATACTGGGGGTAATGGGGCCGGATGTTATACACTGGGGGTAATGGGGCCGGATGTTATACACTGGGGTAATAGGGCCGGATGTTATATACTGGGGGTAATGGGGCCGGATGTTATATACTGGGGGTAATGGGGCCGGATGTTATACACTGGGGGTAATGGGGCCGGATGTTATACACTGGGGGTAATGGGGCTGGATGTTATACACTGGGGTAATGGGGCCGGATGTTATACACTGGGGTAATGGGGCCGGATGTTATACACTGGGGGTAATGGGGCCGGATGTTATACACTGGGGGTAATGGGGCCGGATGTTATACACTGGGGTAATAGGGCCGGATGTTATACACTGGGGGTAATGGGGCTGGATGTTATACACTGGGGGTAATGGGGCCGGATGTTATACACTGGGGTAATGGGGCCGGATGTTATACACTGGGGGTAATGGGGCCGGATGTTATACACTGGGTGTAATGGGGCCGGATGTTATACACTGGGGGTAATGGGGCCGGATGTTATACACTGGGTGTAATGGGGCCGGATGTTATATACTGGGGTAATGGGGCCGGATGTTATACACTGGGGCTAATGGGGCTGGATGTTATACACTGGGTGTAATGGGGCCGGATGTTATACACTGGGGGTAATGGGGCTGGATGTTATACACTGGGGTAATGGGGCTGGATGTTATACACTGGGGGTAATGGGGACGGATGTTATACACTGGGGTAATGGGGCTGGATGTTATACACTGGGGGTAATGGGGCCGGATGTTATACACTGGAGGTAATGGGTCCGGATGTTATACACTGGGGTAATGGGGCTGGATGTTATACACTGGGGGTAATGGGGACGGATGTTATACACTGGGGTATTAGGGCCGGATGTTATACACTGGGGTAATGGGTCCGGATGTTATACACTGGGGTAATGGGGCTGGATGTTATACACTGGGGTAATGGGGCTGAATGTTATACACTGGGGGTAATGGGGCCGGATGTTATACACTGGGGGTAATGGGGCTGGATGTTATACACTGGGGGTAATGGGGCTGGATGTTATATACTGGGGGTAACGGGGATGGATGTTATATACTGGGGGTAATGGGGCTGGATGTTATACACTGGGGGTAATGGGGCCGGATGTTATACACTGGGGGTAATGGGGCTGGATGTTATATACTGGGGGTAATGGGGCTGGATGTTATACACTGGGGGTGATGGGGCTGGATGTTATACACTGGGGGTAATAGGGCCGGATGTTATACACTGGGGGTAATGGGGCTGGATGTTATATACTGGGGGTAATGGGGCTGGATGTTATACACTGGGGGTAATGGGGCCGGATGTTATACACTGGGGGTAATGGGGCCGGATGTTATACACTGGGGTAATGGGGCCGGATGTTATACACTTGGGGTAATGGGGCTGGATGTTATACACTGGGGGTAATGGGGCTGGATGTTATACACTGGGGGTAATGGGGCTGGATGTTATACACTGGGGGTAATGGGGCTGGATGTTATACACTGGGGGTAATGGGGCTGGATGTTATACACTGGGGGTAATGGGGCTGGATGTTATACACTGGGGTAATGGGGCTGGATGTTATACACTGGGGGCAATGGGGCTGGATGTTATACACTGGGGGTAATGGGGCTGGATGTTATACACTGGGGTAATGGGGCTGGATGTTATACACTGGAGGTAATGGGGCCAGATGTTATACACTGGGGGTAATGGGGCTGGATGTTATACACTGGGGGTAATGGGGCCGGATGTTATACACTGGGGTAATGGGGCCGGATGTTATACACTGGGGGTAATGGGGCGGATGTTATACACTGGGGGTAATGGGGCTGGATGTTATACACTGGGGGTAATGGGGCCGGATGTTATACACTGGGGTAATGGGGCCGGATGTTATACACTGGGGGTAATGGGGCCGGATGTTATACACTGGGGTAATAGGGCCGGATGTTTTACACTGGGGGTAATGGGGCTGGATGTTATACACTGGGGTAATGGGGCTGGATGTTATACACTGGGGGTAATGGGGCTGAATGTTATACACTGGGGTAATGGGGCCGGATGTTATACACTGGGGGTAATGGGGCTGGATGTTATACACTGGGGTAATGGGGCCGGATGTTTTACACTGGGGGTAATGGGGCTGGATGTTATACACTGGGGTAATGGGGCCGGATGTTATACACTGGGGTAATGGGGCTGGATGTTATACACTGGGGGTAATGGGGCTGAATGTTATACACTGGGGGTAATGGGGCCGGATGTTATACACTGGGGGTAATGGGGCCGGATGTTATACACTGGGGGTAATGGGGCCGGATGTTATACACTGGGGTAATGGGGCCGAATGTTATACACTGGGGGTAATGGGGCTGGATGTTATACACTGGGGGTAATGGGGCTGGATGTTATACACTGGGGGTAATGGGGCCGGATGTTATACACTGGGGGTAATGGGGCCGGATGTTATACACTGGGGGTAATGGGGCTGGATGTTATACACTGGGGGTAATGGGGCTGGATGTTATACACTGGGGGTAATGGGGCCGGATGTTATACACTGGGGGCAATGGGGCTGGATGTTATACACTGGGGGCAATGGGGCTGGATGTTATACACTGGGGGCAATGGGGCTGGATGTTATACACTGGGGGTAATGGGGCCGGATGTTATACACTGGGGGCAATGGGGCTGGATGTTATACACTGGGGGCAATGTGGCTGGATGTTATACACTGGGGGTAATGGGGCCGGATGTTATACACTGGGGGTAATGGGGCTGGATGTTATACACTGGGGGTAATGGGGCTGGATGTTATACACTGGGGGTAATGGGGCTG
Source organism: Anomaloglossus baeobatrachus (assembly GCF_048569485.1). Classification (NCBI taxonomy): domain Eukaryota; kingdom Metazoa; phylum Chordata; class Amphibia; order Anura; family Aromobatidae; genus Anomaloglossus; species Anomaloglossus baeobatrachus. Next base: position 557,623,394 of record NC_134358.1, on the reverse strand, counting down.
GATGTTATACACTGGGGGTAATGGGGCCGGATGTTATACACTGGGGGTAATGGGGCTGGATGTTATACATTGGGGGTAATGGGGCTGGATGTTATACACTGGGGGTAATGGGGCTGGATGTTAAACACTGGGGGTAATGGGGCCGGATGTTATACACTGGGGGCAATGGGGCTGGATGTTATATACTGGGGGTAATGGGGCTGGATGTTATACACTGGGGTAATGGGGCTGGATGTTATACACTGGGGTAATGGGGCCGGATGTTATACACTGGGGGTAATGGGGCTGGATGTTATACACTGGGGGCAATGGGGCTGGATGTTATATACTGGGGGTAATGGGGCCGGATGTTATACACTGGGGGTAATGGGGCTGGATGTTATACACTGGGGGCAATGGGGCTGGATGTTATACACTGGGGTAATGGGGCCAGATGTTATACACTGGAGGTAATGGGGCCGGATGTTATACACTGGGGGTAATGGGGCCGGATGTTATACACTGGGGGTAATGGGGCCGGATGTTATACACTGGGGGTAATGGGGCCGGATGTTATACACTGGGGTAATGGGGCCAGATGTTATACACTGGAGGTAATGGGGCCGGATGTTATACACTGGGGGTAATGGGGCCGGATGTTATACACTGGGGGTAATGGGGCCAGATGTTATACACTGGGGGTAATGGGGCTGGATGTTATACACTGGGGTAATGGGGCCAGATGTTATACACTGGAGGTAATGGGGCCGGATGTTATACACTGGGGGTAATGGGGCCGGATGTTATACACTGGGGGTAATGGGGCCGGATGTTATACACTGGGGGTAATGGGGCTGGATGTTATACACTGGGGGTAATGGGGCTGGATGTTATACACTGGGGGTAATGGGTCCGGATGTTATACACTGGGGGTAATGGGGCTGGATGTTATACACTGGGGGTAATGGGGCCGGATGTTATACACTGGGGGTAATGGGGCCGGATGTTATACACTGGGGGTAATGGGTCCGGATGTTATACACTGGGGGTAATGGGGCTGGATGTTATACACTGGGGGCAATGGGGCCGGATGTTATACACTGGGGGTAATGGGGCTGGATGTTATACACTGGGGGCAATGGGGCTGGATGTTATACACTGGGGTAATGGGGCTGGATGTTATACACTGGGGGTAATGGGGCCGGATGTTATACACTGGGGGTAATGGGGCTGGATGTTATACACTGGGGGTAATGGGGCTGGATGTTATACACTGGGGGTAATGGGGCTGGATGTTATACACTGGGGGTAATGGGGCCGGATGTTATACACTGGGGGTAATGGGGCTGGATGTTATACATTGGGGGTAATGGGGCTGGATGTTATACACTGGGGGCAATGGGGCTGGATGTTATACACTGGGGTAATGGGGCTGGATGTTATACACTGGGGTAATGGGGCTGGATGTTATACACTGGGGGCAATGGGGCTGGATGTTATATACTGGGGGTAATGGGGCTGGATGTTATATACTGGGGGTAATGGGGCTGGATGTTATACACTGGGGGTAATGGGGCTGGATGTTATACACTGGGGGCAATGGGGCTGGATGTTATACACTGGGGGTAATGGGGCTGGATGTTATACACTGGGGGTAATGGGGCTGGATGTTATACACTGGGGTATTGGGGCCGGATGTTATACACTGGGGGTAATGGGGCTGGATGTTATACACTGGGGGCAATGGGGCTGGATGTTATATACTGGGGGTAATGGGGCTGGATGTTATACACTGGGGGCAATGGGGCTGGATGTTATATACTGGGGGTAATGGGGCTGGATGTTATACACTGGGGTAATGGGGCCGGATGTTATACACTGGGGGTAATGGGGCTGGATGTTATACACTGGGGGCAATGGGGCTGGATGTTATACACTGGGGTAATGGGGCCGGATGTTATACACTGGGGGTAATGGGGCTGGATGTTATACACTGGGGGTAATGGGGCCGGATGTTATACACTGGGGGTAATGGGGCCGGATGTTATACACTGGGGGTAATGGGGCTGGATGTTATACACTGGGGGTGAGGAGCCGGATGTTATACACTGGGGGCAATGGGGCTGGATGTTATACACTGGGGTAATGGGGCTGGATGTTATACACTGGGGGTAATGGGGCTGGATGTTATACACTGGGGTAATGGGGCTGGATGTTATACACTGGGGGCAATGGGGCTGGATGTTATACACTGGGGGTAATGGGGCTGGATGTTATATACTGGGGGTAATGGGGCTGGATGTTATATACTGGGGGTAATGGGGCTGGATGTTATACACTGGGGGTAATGGGGCTGGATGTTATACACTGGGGTGATGGGGCCGGATGTTATACACTGGGGGTAATGGGGCTGGATGTTATACACTGGGGGTAATGGGGCTGGATGTTATACCCTGGGGTAATGGGGCTGGATGTTATACACTGGGGGTAATGGGGCTGGATGTTATACACTGGGGGTAATGGGGCTGGATGTTATACCCTGGGGTAATGGGGCTGGATGTTATACACTGGGGGTAATGGGGCTGGATGTTATACACTGGGGGTAATGGGGCTGGATGTTATACACTGGGGTAATGGGGCTGGATGTTATACACTGGGGGCAATGGGGCTGGATGTTATACACTGGGGTAATGGGGCCGGATGTTATACACTGGGGGTAATGGGGCTGGATGTTATATACTGGGGGTAATGGGGCTGGATGTTATACACTGGGGGTAATGGGGCTGGATGTTATACACTGAGGGCAATGGGGCTGGATGTTATATACTGGGAGTAATGGGGCTGGATGTTATACACTGGGGGTGATGGGGCCGGATGTTATACACTGGGGGTAATGGGGCCGGATGTTATACACTGGAGGTAATGGGGCCGGATGTTATACACTGGGGGTAATGGGGCTGGATGTTATACACTGGGGGCAATGGGGCTGGATGTTATATACTGGGGGTAATGGGGCTGGATGTTATACACTGGGGGCAATGGGGCTGGATGTTATATACTGGGGGTAATGGGGCCGGATGTTATACACTGGGGTAATGGGGCTGGATGTTATACACTGGGGGCAATGGGGCTGGATGTTATATACTGGGGGTAATGGGGCCGGATGTTATACACTGGGGGTAATGGGGCTGGATGTTATACACTGGGGTAATGGGGCTGGATGTTATACACTGGGGTAATGGGGCTGGATGTTATACACTGGGGGTAATGGGGCCGGATGTTATACACTGGGGTAATGGGGCCGGATGTTATACACTGGGGTAATGGGGCCGGATGTTATACACTGGGGGTAATGGGGCCGGATGTTATACACTGGGGTAATAGGGCCGGATGTTATATACTGGGGGTAATGGGGCCGGATGTTATACACTGGGGGTAATGGGGCCGGATGTTATACACTGGGGTAATAGGGCCGGATGTTATATACTGGGGGTAATGGGGCCGGATGTTATATACTGGGGGTAATGGGGCCGGATGTTATACACTGGGGGTAATGGGGCCGGATGTTATACACTGGGGGTAATGGGGCTGGATGTTATACACTGGGGTAATGGGGCCGGATGTTATACACTGGGGTAATGGGGCCGGATGTTATACACTGGGGGTAATGGGGCCGGATGTTATACACTGGGGGTAATGGGGCCGGATGTTATACACTGGGGTAATAGGGCCGGATGTTATACACTGGGGGTAATGGGGCTGGATGTTATACACTGGGGGTAATGGGGCCGGATGTTATACACTGGGGTAATGGGGCCGGATGTTATACACTGGGTGTAATGGGGCCGGATGTTATACACTGGGGGTAATGGGGCCGGATGTTATACACTGGGTGTAATGGGGCCGGATGTTATATACTGGGGTAATGGGGCCGGATGTTATACACTGGGGCTAATGGGGCTGGATGTTATACACTGGGTGTAATGGGGCCGGATGTTATACACTGGGGGTAATGGGGCTGGATGTTATACACTGCGGGTAATGGGGACGGATGTTATACACTGGGGTAATGGGGCTGGATGTTATACACTGGGGGTAATGGGGACGGATGTTATACACTGGGGTATTAGGGCCGGATGTTATACACTGGGGTAATGGGTCCGGATGTTATACACTGGGGTAATGGGGCTGGATGTTATACACTGGGGTAATGGGGCTGAATGTTATACACTGGGGGTAATGGGGCCGGATGTTATACACTGGGGGTAATGGGGCCGGATGTTATACACTGGGAGTAATGGGGCTGGATGTTATACACTGGGGGTAATGGGGCTGGATGTTATATACTGGGGGTAACGGGGATGGATGTTATATACTGGGGGTAATGGGGCTGGATGTTATACACTGGGGGTAATGGGGCCGGATGTTATACACTGGGGGTAATGGGGCTGGATGTTATATACTGGGGGTAATGGGGCTGGATGTTATACACTGGGGGTGATGGGGCTGGATGTTATACACTGGGGGTAATAGGGCCGGATGTTATACACTGGGGGTAATGGGGCTGGATGTTATATACTGGGGGTAATGGGGCTGGATGTTATACACTGGGGGTAATGGGGCCGGATGTTATACACTGGGGTAATGGGGCCGGATGTTATACACTTGGGGTAATGGGGCTGGATGTTATACACTGGGGGTAATGGGGCTGGATGTTATACACTGGGGGTAATGGGGCCGGATGTTATACACTGGGGTAATGGGGCCGGATGTTATACACTGGGGGTAATGGGGCGGATGTTATACACTGGGGGTAATGGGGCTGGATGTTATACACTGGGGGTAATGGGGCCGGATGTTATACACTGGGGGTAATGGGGCTGGATGTTATACACTGGGGGTGATGGGGCTGGATGTTATACACTGGGGGTAATGGGGCTGGATGTTATACACTGGGGGTGATGGGGCCGGATGTTATACACTGGGGGTAATGGGGCTGGATGTTATACACTGGGGGTAATGGGGCTGGATGTTATACACTGGGGGTAATGGGGCTGGATGTTATACACTGGGGGTAATGGGGCCGGATGTTATACACTGGGGGTAATGGGGCTGGATGTTATACACTGGGGGTAATGGGGCTGGATGTTATACACTGGGGGTAATGGGGCTGGATGTTATACACTGGGGGTAATGGGGCCGGATGTTATACACTGGGGGTAATGGGGCTGGATGTTATACACTGGGGTAATGGGGTTGGATGTTATACACTGGGGGTAATGGGGCTGGATGTTATACACTGGGGGTAATGGGGCTGGATGTTATACACTGGGGGTAATGGGGCTGGATGTTATACACTGGGGGTAATGGGGCCGGATGTTATACACTGGGGTAATGGGGCTGGATGTTATACACTGGGGGCAATGGGGCCGGATGTTATACACTGGGGGTAATGGGGCTGGATGTTATACACTGGGGGTAATGGGGCCGGATGTTATACACTGGGGTAATGGGGCTGGATGTTATACACTGGGGGTAATGGGGCCGGATGTTATACACTGGGGGGTGATGGGGCTGGATGTTATACACTGGGGTAATGGGGCCGGATGTTATACACTGGGGGTAATGGGGCTGGATGTTATATACTGGGGGCAATGGGGCCGGATGTTATACACTGGGGGTAATGGGGCTGGATGTTATACACTGGGGGTAATGGGGCCGGATGTTATACACTGGGGGGTGATGGGGCTGGATGTTATACACTGGGGTAATGGGGCCGGATGTTATACACTGGGGGTAATGGGGCTGGATGTTATATACTGGGGGCAATGGGGCCGGATGTTATACACTGGGGGTAATGGGGCTGGATGTTATACACTGGGGGTAATGGGGCTGGATGTTATACACTGGGGGTAATGGGGCTGGATGTTATACACTGGGGGTAATGGGGCCGGATGTTATACACTGGGGGTAATGGGGCTGGATGTTATACATTGGGGGTAATGGGGCTGGATGTTATACACTGGGGGTAATGGGGCTGGATGTTATACACTGGGGGTAATGGGGCCGGATGTTATACACTGGGGGCAATGGGGCTGGATGTTATATACTGGGGGTAATGGGGCTGGATGTTATACACTGGGGTAATGGGGCTGGATGTTATACACTGGGGTAATGGGGCCGGATGTTATACACTGGGGGTAATGGGGCTGGATGTTATACACTGGGGGCAATGGGGCTGGATGTTATATACTGGGGGTAATGGGGCCGGATGTTATACACTGGGGGTAATGGGGCTGGATGTTATACACTGGGGGCAATGGGGCTGGATGTTATACACTGGGGTAATGGGGCCAGATGTTATACACTGGAGGTAATGGGGCCGGATGTTATACACTGGGGGTAATGGGGCCGGATGTTATACACTGGGGGTAATGGGGCCGGATGTTATACACTGGGGGTAATGGGGCCGGATGTTATACACTGGGGTAATGGGGCCAGATGTTATACACTGGAGGTAATGGGGCCGGATGTTATACACTGGGGGTAATGGGGCCGGATGTTATACACTGGGGGTAATGGGGCCAGATGTTATACACTGGGGGTAATGGGGCTGGATGTTATACACTGGGGTAATGGGGCCAGATGTTATACACTGGAGGTAATGGGGCCGGATGTTATACACTGGGGGTAATGGGGCCGGATGTTATACACTGGGGGTAATGGGGCCGGATGTTATACACTGGGGGTAATGGGGCTGGATGTTATACACTGGGGGTAATGGGGCTGGATGTTATACACTGGGGGTAATGGGGCTGGATGTTATACACTGGGGGTAATGGGGCCGGATGTTATACACTGGGGGTAATGGGGCCGGATGTTATACACTGGGGGTAATGGGTCCGGATGTTATACACTGGGGGTAATGGGGCTGGATGTTATACACTGGGGGCAATGGGGCCGGATGTTATACACTGGGGGTAATGGGGCTGGATGTTATACACTGGGGGCAATGGGGCTGGATGTTATACACTGGGGTAATGGGGCTGGATGTTATACACTGGGGGTAATGGGGCCGGATGTTATACACTGGGGGTAATGGGGCTGGATGTTATACACTGGGGGTAATGGGGCTGGATGTTATACACTGGGGGTAATGGGGCTGGATGTTATATACTGGAGGTAATGGGGCCGGATGTTATACACTGGGGGTAATGGGGCTGGATGTTATACACTGGGGGTAATGGGGCTGGATGTTATACACTGGGGGTAATGGGGCCGGATGTTATACACTGGGGGTAATGGGGCTGGATGTTATACATTGGGGGTAATGGGGCTGGATGTTATACACTGGGGGCAATGGGGCTGGATGTTATATACTGGGGGTAATGGGGCTGGATGTTATACACTGGGGGTAATGGGGCTGGATGTTATACACTGGGGGTAATGGGGCTGGATGTTATACACTGGGGGTAATGGGGCCGGATGTTATACACTGGGGGTAATGGGGCTGGATGTTATACATTGGGGGTAATGGGGCTGGATGTTATACACTGGGGGCAATGGGGCTGGATGTTATATACTGGGGGTAATGGGGCTGGATGTTATACACTGGGGTAATGGGGCTGGATGTTATACACTGGGGTAATGGGGCTGGATGTTATACACTGGGGGCAATGGGGCTGGATGTTATATACTGGGGGTAATGGGGCTGGATGTTATATACTGGGGGTAATGGGGCTGGATGTTATACACTGGGGGTAATGGGGCTGGATGTTATACACTGGGGGCAATGGGGCTGGATGTTATACACTGGGGGTAATGGGGCTGGATGTTATACACTGGGGGTAATGGGGCTGGATGTTATACACTGGGGTATTGGGGCCGGATGTTATACACTGGGGGTAATGGGGCTGGATGTTATACACTGGGGGCAATGGGGCTGGATGTTATATACTGGGGGTAATGGGGCTGGATGTTATACACTGGGGGCAATGGGGCTGGATGTTATATACTGGGGGTAATGGGGCTGGATGTTATACACTGGGGTAATGGGGCCGGATGTTATACACTGGGGGTAATGGGGCTGGATGTTATACACTGGGGGCAATGGGGCTGGATGTTATACACTGGGGTAATGGGGCCGGATGTTATACACTGGGGGTAATTGGGCTGGATGTTATACACTGGGGGTAATGGGGCCGGATGTTATACACTGGGGGTAATGGGGCCGGATGTTATACACTGGGGGTAATGGGGCTGGATGTTATACACTGGGGGTAATGGGGCTGGATGTTATACACTGGGGGTAATGGGGTTGGATGTTATACACTGGGGGTAATGGGGCTGGATGTTATACACTGGGGGTAATGGGGCTGGATGTTATACACTGGGGGTAATGGGGCCGGATGTTATACACTGGGGTAATAGGGCCGGATGTTATACACTGGGGGCAATGGGGCTGGATGTTATACACTGGGGTAATGGGGCTGGATGTTATACACTGGGGGCAATGGGGCTGGATGTTATACACTGGGGGTAATGGGGCTGGATGTTATATACTGGGGGTAATGGGGCTGGATGTTATATACTGGGGGTAATGGGGCTGGATGTTATACACTGGGGGTAATGGGGCTGGATGTTATACACTGGGGTGATGGGGCCGGATGTTATACACTGGGGGTAATGGGGCTGGATGTTATACACTGGGGGTAATGGGGCTGGATGTTATACCCTGGGGTAATGGGGCTGGATGTTATACACTGGGGGTAATGGGGCCGGATGTTATACACTGGGGGTAATGGGGCTGGATGTTATACCCTGGGGTAATGGGGCTGGATGTTATACACTGGGGGTAATGGGGCTGGATGTTATACCCTGGGGTAATGGGGCCGGATGTTATACCCTGGGGTAATGGGGCTGGATGTTATACCCTGGGGTAATGGGGCTGGATGTTATACACTGGGGGTAATGGGGCTGGATGTTATACACTGGGGTAATGGGGCCGGATGTTATACACTGGGGGCAATGGGGCTGGATGTTATACACTGGGGTAATGGGGCCGGATGTTATACACTGGGGGTAATGGGGCTGGATGTTATATACTGGGGGTAATGGGGCTGGATGTTATACACTGGGGGTAATGGGGCTGGATGTTATACACTGAGGGCAATGGGGCTGGATGTTATATACTGGGAGTAATGGGGCTGGATGTTATACACTGGGGGTGATGGGGCCGGATGTTATACACTGGGGGTAATGGGGCCGGATGTTATACACTGGAGGTAATGGGGCCGGATGTTATACACTGGGGGTAATGGGGCTGGATGTTATACACTGGGGGCAATGGGGCTGGATGTTATATACTGGGGGTAATGGGGCTGGATGTTATACACTGGGGGCAATGGGGCTGGATGTTATATACTGGGGGTAATGGGGCCGGATGTTATACACTGGGGTAATGGGGCTGGATGTTATACACTGGGGGCAATGGGGCTGGATGTTATATACTGGGGGTAATGGGGCCGGATGTTATACACTGGGGGTAATGGGGCTGGATGTTATACACTGGGGTAATGGGGCTGGATGTTATACACTGGGGGTGATGGGGCTGGATGTTATACACTGGGGTAATGGGGCCGGATGTTATACACTGGGGGTAATTGGGCCGGATGTTATACACTGGGGTAATGGGGCTGGATGTTATACACTGGGGGTAATGGGGCCGGATGTTATACACTGGGGTAATGGGGCCGGATGTTATACACTGGGGTAATGGGGCCGGATGTTATACACTGGGGGTAATGGGGCCGGATGTTATACACTGGGGTAATAGGGCCGGATGTTATATACTGGGGGTAATGGGGCCGGATGTTATACACTGGGGGTAATGGGGCCGGATGTTATACACTGGGGTAATAGGGCCGGATGTTATATACTGGGGGTAATGGGGCCGGATGTTATATACTGGGGGTAATGGGGCCGGATGTTATACACTGGGGGTAATGGGGCCGGATGTTATACACTGGGGGTAATGGGGCTGGATGTTATACACTGGGGTAATGGGGCCGGATGTTATACACTGGGGTAATGGGGCCGGATGTTATACACTGGGGGTAATGGGGCCGGATGTTATACACTGGGGGTAATGGGGCCGGATGTTATACACTGGGGTAATAGGGCCGGATGTTATACACTGGGGGTAATGGGGCTGGATGTTATACACTGGGGGTAATGGGGCCGGATGTTATACACTGGGGTAATGGGGCCGGATGTTATACACTGGGGGTAATGGGGCCGGATGTTATACACTGGGTGTAATGGGGCCGGATGTTATACACTGGGGGTAATGGGGCCGGATGTTATACACTGGGTGTAATGGGGCCGGATGTTATATACTGGGGTAATGGGGCCGGATGTTATACACTGGGGCTAATGGGGCTGGATGTTATACCCTGGGGTAATGGGGCTGGATGTTATACACTGGGGGTAATGGGGCCGGATGTTATACACTGGGTGTAATGGGGCCGGATGTTATACACTGGGGGTAATGGGGCTGGATGTTATACACTGGGGTAATGGGGCTGGATGTTATACACTGGGGGTAATGGGGACGGATGTTATACACTGGGGTAATGGGGCTGGATGTTATACACTGGGGGTAATGGGGCCGGATGTTATACACTGGAGGTAATGGGTCCGGATGTTATACACTGGGGTAATGGGGCTGGATGTTATACACTGGGGGTAATGGGGACGGATGTTATACACTGGGGTATTAGGGCCGGATGTTATACACTGGGGTAATGGGTCCGGATGTTATACACTGGGGTAATGGGGCTGGATGTTATACACTGGGGTAATGGGGCTGAATGTTATACACTGGGGGTAATGGGGCCGGATGTTATACACTGGGGGTAATGGGGCTGGATGTTATACACTGGGGGTAATGGGGCTGGATGTTATATACTGGGGGTAACGGGGATGGATGTTATATACTGGGGGTAATGGGGCTGGATGTTATACACTGGGGGTAATGGGGCCGGATGTTATACACTGGGGGTAATGGGGCTGGATGTTATATACTGGGGGTAATGGGGCTGGATGTTATACACTGGGGGTGATGGGGCTGGATGTTATACACTGGGGGTAATAGGGCCGGATGTTATACACTGGGGGTAATGGGGCTGGATGTTATATACTGGGGGTAATGGGGCTGGATGTTATACACTGGGGGTAATGGGGCCGGATGTTATACACTGGGGGTAATGGGGCCGGATGTTATACACTGGGGTAATGGGGCCGGATGTTATACACTTGGGGTAATGGGGCTGGATGTTATACACTGGGGGTAATGGGGCTGGATGTTATACACTGGGGGTAATGGGGCTGGATGTTATACACTGGGGGTAATGGGGCTGGATGTTATACACTGGGGGTAATGGGGCTGGATGTTATACACTGGGGGTAATGGGGCTGGATGTTATACACTGGGGTAATGGGGCTGGATGTTATACACTGGGGGCAATGGGGCTGGATGTTATACACTGGGGGTAATGGGGCTGGATGTTATACACTGGGGTAATGGGGCTGGATGTTATACACTGGAGGTAATGGGGCCAGATGTTATACACTGGGGGTAATGGGGCTGGATGTTATACACTGGGGGTAATGGGGCCGGATGTTATACACTGGGGTAATGGGGCCGGATGTTATACACTGGGGGTAATGGGGCGGATGTTATACACTGGGGGTAATGGGGCTGGATGTTATACACTGGGGGTAATGGGGCCGGATGTTATACACTGGGGTAATGGGGCCGGATGTTATACACTGGGGGTAATGGGGCCGGATGTTATACACTGGGGTAATAGGGCCGGATGTTTTACACTGGGGGTAATGGGGCTGGATGTTATACACTGGGGTAATGGGGCTGGATGTTATACACTGGGGGTAATGGGGCTGAATGTTATACACTGGGGTAATGGGGCCGGATGTTATACACTGGGGGTAATGGGGCTGGATGTTATACACTGGGGTAATGGGGCCGGATGTTTTACACTGGGGGTAATGGGGCTGGATGTTATACACTGGGGTAATGGGGCCGGATGTTATACACTGGGGTAATGGGGCTGGATGTTATACACTGGGGGTAATGGGGCTGAATGTTATACACTGGGGGTAATGGGGCCGGATGTTATACACTGGGGGTAATGGGGCCGGATGTTATACACTGGGGGTAATGGGGCCGGATGTTATACACTGGGGTAATGGGGCCGAATGTTATACACTGGGGGTAATGGGGCTGGATGTTATACACTGGGGGTAATGGGGCTGGATGTTATACACTGGGGGTAATGGGGCCGGATGTTATACACTGGGGGTAATGGGGCCGGATGTTATACACTGGGGGTAATGGGGCTGGATGTTATACACTGGGGGTAATGGGGCCGGATGTTATACACTGGGGGTAATGGGGCCGGATGTTATACACTGGGGGCAATGGGGCTGGATGTTATACACTGGGGGCAATGGGGCTGGATGTTATACACTGGGGGCAATGGGGCTGGATGTTATACACTGGGGGTAATGGGGCCGGATGTTATACACTGGGGGCAATGGGGCTGGATGTTATACACTGGGGGCAATGTGGCTGGATGTTATACACTGGGGGTAATGGGGCCGGATGTTATACACTGGGGGTAATGGGGCTGGATGTTATACACTGGGGGTAATGGGGCTGGATGTTATACACTGGGGGTAATGGGGCTGGATGTTATACACTGGGGGTAATGGGGCCGGATGTTATACACTGGGGGTAATGGGGCTGGATGTTATACATTGGGGGTAATGGGGCTGGATGTTATACACTGGGGGTAATGGGGCTGGATGTTATACACTGGGGGTAATGGGGCCGGATGTTATACACTGGGGGCAATGGGGCTGGATGTTATATACTGGGGGTAATGGGGCTGGATGTTATACACTGGGGTAATGGGGCTGGATGTTATACACTGGGGTAATGGGGCCGGATGTTATACACTGGGGGTAATGGGGCTGGATGTTATACACTGGGGGCAATGGGGCTGGATGTTATATACTGGGGGTAATGGGGCCGGATGTTATACACTGGGGGTAATGGGGCTGGATGTTATACACTGGGGGCAATGGGGCTGGATGTTATACACTGGGGTAATGGGGCCAGATGTTATACACTGGAGGTAATGGGGCCGGATGTTATACACTGGGGGTAATGGGGCCGGATGTTATACACTGGGGGTAATGGGGCCGGATGTTATACACTGGGGGTAATGGGGCCGGATGTTATACACTGGGGTAATGGGGCCAGATGTTATACACTGGAGGTAATGGGGCCGGATGTTATACACTGGGGGTAATGGGGCCGGATGTTATACACTGGGGGTAATGGGGCCAGATGTTATACACTGGGGGTAATGGGGCTGGATGTTATACACTGGGGTAATGGGGCCAGATGTTATACACTGGAGGTAATGGGGCCGGATGTTATACACTGGGGGTAATGGGGCCGGATGTTATACACTGGGGGTAATGGGGCCGGATGTTATACACTGGGGGTAATGGGGCTGGATGTTATACACTGGGGGTAATGGGGCTGGATGTTATACACTGGGGGTAATGGGTCCGGATGTTATACACTGGGGGTAATGGGGCTGGATGTTATACACTGGGGGTAATGGGGCCGGATGTTATACACTGGGGGTAATGGGGCCGGATGTTATACACTGGGGGTAATGGGTCCGGATGTTATACACTGGGGGTAATGGGGCTGGATGTTATACACTGGGGGCAATGGGGCCGGATGTTATACACTGGGGGTAATGGGGCTGGATGTTATACACTGGGGGCAATGGGGCTGGATGTTATACACTGGGGTAATGGGGCTGGATGTTATACACTGGGGGTAATGGGGCCGGATGTTATACACTGGGGGTAATGGGGCTGGATGTTATACACTGGGGGTAATGGGGCTGGATGTTATACACTGGGGGTAATGGGGCTGGATGTTATACACTGGGGGTAATGGGGCCGGATGTTATACACTGGGGGTAATGGGGCTGGATGTTATACATTGGGGGTAATGGGGCTGGATGTTATACACTGGGGGCAATGGGGCTGGATGTTATACACTGGGGTAATGGGGCTGGATGTTATACACTGGGGTAATGGGGCTGGATGTTATACACTGGGGGCAATGGGGCTGGATGTTATATACTGGGGGTAATGGGGCTGGATGTTATATACTGGGGGTAATGGGGCTGGATGTTATACACTGGGGGTAATGGGGCCGGATGTTATACACTGGGGTAATGGGGCTGGATGTTATACACTGGGGGTAATGGGGCTGGATGTTATACACTGGGGGTAATGGGGCTGGATGTTATACACTGGGGGCAATGGGGCTGGATGTTATACACTGGGGGTAATGGGGCTGGATGTTATACACTGGGGGTAATGGGGCTGGATGTTATACACTGGGGTATTGGGGCCGGATGTTATACACTGGGGGTAATGGGGCTGGATGTTATACACTGGGGGCAATGGGGCTGGATGTTATATACTGGGGGTAATGGGGCTGGATGTTATACACTGGGGGCAATGGGGCTGGATGTTATATACTGGGGGTAATGGGGCTGGATGTTATACACTGGGGTAATGGGGCCGGATGTTATACACTGGGGGTAATGGGGCTGGATGTTATACACTGGGGGCAATGGGGCTGGATGTTATACACTGGGGTAATGGGGCCGGATGTTATACACTGGGGGTAATGGGGCTGGATGTTATACACTGGGGGTAATGGGGCCGGATGTTATACACTGGGGGTAATGGGGCCGGATGTTATACACTGGGGGTGAGGAGCCGGATGTTATACACTGGGGGCAATGGGGCTGGATGTTATACACTGGGGTAATGGGGCTGGATGTTATACACTGGGGGTAATGGGGCTGGATGTTATACACTGGGGTAATGGGGCTGGATGTTATATACTGGGGGTAATGGGGCTGGATGTTATACACTGGGGGTAATGGGGCTGGATGTTATACACTGGGGTGATGGGGCCGGATGTTATACACTGGGGGTAATGGGGCTGGATGTTATACACTGGGGGTAATGGGGCTGGATGTTATACCCTGGGGTAATGGGGCTGGATGTTATACACTGGGGGTAATGGGGCTGGATGTTATACACTGGGGGTAATGGGGCTGGATGTTATACCCTGGGGTAATGGGGCTGGATGTTATACACTGGGGGTAATGGGGCTGGATGTTATACACTGGGGGTAATGGGGCTGGATGTTATACACTGGGGTAATGGGGCTGGATGTTATACACTGGGGGTAATGGGGCTGGATGTTATACACTGAGGGCAATGGGGCTGGATGTTATATACTGGGAGTAATGGGGCTGGATGTTATACACTGGGGGTGATGGGGCCGGATGTTATACACTGGGGGTAATGGGGCCGGATGTTATACACTGGAGGTAATGGGGCCGGATGTTATACACTGGGGGTAATGGGGCTGGATGTTATACACTGGGGGCAATGGGGCTGGATGTTATATACTGGGGGTAATGGGGCTGGATGTTATACACTGGGGGCAATGGGGCTGGATGTTATATACTGGGGGTAATGGGGCCGGATGTTATACACTGGGGTAATGGGGCTGGATGTTATACACTGGGGGCAATGGGGCTGGATGTTATATACTGGGGGTAATGGGGCCGGATGTTATACACTGGGGGTAATGGGGCTGGATGTTATACACTGGGGTAATGGGGCTGGATGTTATACACTGGGGGTGATGGGGCTGGATGTTATACACTGGGGTAATGGGGCCGGATGTTATACACTGGGGGTAATTGGGCCGGATGTTATACACTGGGGTAATGGGGCTGGATGTTATACACTGGAGGTAATGGGGCCGGATGTTATACACTGGGGTAATGGGGCCGGATGTTATACACTGGGGTAATGGGGCCGGATGTTATACACTGGGGGTAATGGGGCCGGATGTTATACACTGGGGTAATAGGGCCGGATGTTATATACTGGGGGTAATGGGGCCGGATGTTATACACTGGGGGTAATGGGGCCGGATGTTATACACTGGGGTAATAGGGCCGGATGTTATATACTGGGGGTAATGGGGCCGGATGTTATATACTGGGGGTAATGGGGCCGGATGTTATACACTGGGGGTAATGGGGCCGGATGTTATACACTGGGGGTAATGGGGCTGGATGTTATACACTGGGGTAATGGGGCCGGATGTTATACACTGGGGTAATGGGGCCGGATGTTATACACTGGGGGTAATGGGGCCGGATGTTATACACTGGGGGTAATGGGGCCGGATGTTATACACTGGGGTAATAGGGCCGGATGTTATACACTGGGGGTAATGGGGCTGGATGTTATACACTGGGGGTAATGGGGCCGGATGTTATACACTGGGGTAATGGGGCCGGATGTTATACACTGGGTGTAATGGGGCCGGATGTTATACACTGGGGGTAATGGGGCCGGATGTTATACACTGGGTGTAATGGGGCCGGATGTTATATACTGGGGTAATGGGGCCGGATGTTATACACTGGGGGTAATGGGGCTGGATGTTATACACTGGGTGTAATGGGGCCGGATGTTATATACTGGGGTAATGGGGCCGGATGTTATACACTGGGGGTAATGGGGCTGGATGTTATACACTGGGGGTAATGGGGACGGATGTTATACACTGGGGTAATGGGGCTGGATGTTATACACTGGGGGTAATGGGGACGGATGTTATACACTGGGGTATTAGGGCCGGATGTTATACACTGGGGTAATGGGTCCGGATGTTATACACTGGGGTAATGGGGCTGGATGTTATACACTGGGGTAATGGGGCTGAATGTTATACACTGGGGGTAATGGGGCCGGATGTTATACACTGGGGGTAATGGGGCTGGATGTTATATACTGGGGGTAACGGGGATGGATGTTATATACTGGGGGTAATGGGGCTGGATGTTATACACTGGGGGTAATGGGGCCGGATGTTATACACTGGGGGTAATGGGGCTGGATGTTATATACTGGGGGTAATGGGGCTGGATGTTATACACTGGGGGTGATGGGGCTGGATGTTATACACTGGGGGTAATAGGGCCGGATGTTATACACTGGGGGTAATGGGGCTGGATGTTATACACTGGGGGTAATGGGGCTGGATGTTATACACTGGGGGTGATGGGGCTGGATGTTATACACTGGGGGTAATGGGGCCGGATGTTATACACTGGGGGTAATGGGGCTGGATGTTATACACTGGGGGTAATGGGGCTGGATGTTATACACTGGGGGTAATGGGGCCGGATGTTATACACTGGGGGTAATGGGGCTGAATGTTATACACTGGGGGTAATGGGGCTGGATGTTATACACTGGGGGTGATGGGGCTGGATGTTATACACTGGGGGTAATGGGGCCGGATGTTATACACTGGGGGTAATGGGGCTGGATGTTATACACTGGGGGTAATGGGGCTGGATGTTATACACTGGGGGTAATGGGGCCGGATGTTATACACTGGGGTAATGGGGCCGGATGTTATACACTTGGGGTAATGGGGCTGGATGTTATACACTGGGGGTAATGGGGCTGGATGTTATACACTGGGGGTAATGGGGCCGGATGTTATACACTGGGGTAATGGGGCCGGATGTTATACACTGGGGGTAATGGGGCGGATGTTATACACTGGGGGTAATGGGGCTGGATGTTATACACTGGGGGTAATGGGGCCGGATGTTATACACTGGGGGTAATGGGGCTGGATGTTATACACTGGGGGTGATGGGGCTGGATGTTATACACTGGGGGTAATGGGGCTGGATGTTATACACTGGGGGTAATGGGGCCGGATGTTATACACTGGGGGTAATGGGGCTGGATGTTATACACTGGGGGTAATGGGGCTGGATGTTATACACTGGGGGTAATGGGGCTGGATGTTATACACTGGGGGTAATGGGGCCGGATGTTATACACTGGGGGTAATGGGGCTGGATGTTATACACTGGGGGTAATGGGGCTGGATGTTATACACTGGGGGTAAAGGGGCTGGATGTTATACACTGGGGGTAATGGGGCCGGATGTTATACACTGGGGGTAATGGGGCTGGATGTTATACACTGGGGTAATGGGGTTGGATGTTATACACTGGGGGTAATGGGGCTGGATGTTATACACTGGGGGTAATGGGGCTGGATGTTATACACTGGGGGTAATGGGGCTGGATGTTATACACTGGGGGTAATGGGGCTGGATGTTATACACTGGGGGTAATGGGGCCGGATGTTATACACTGGGGTAATGGGGCTGGATGTTATACACTGGGGGCAATGGGGCCGGATGTTATACACTGGGGGTAATGGGGCTGGATGTTATACACTGGGGGTAATGGGGCCGGATGTTATACACTGGGGTAATGGGGCTGGATGTTATACACTGGGGGTAATGGGGCCGGATGTTATACACTGGGGGGTGATGGGGCTGGATGTTATACACTGGGGTAATGGGGCCGGATGTTATACACTGGGGGTAATGGGGCTGGATGTTATATACTGGGGGCAATGGGGCCGGATGTTATACACTGGGGGTAATGGGGCTGGATGTTATACACTGGGGGTAATGGGGCCGGATGTTATACACTGGGGTAATGGGGCTGGATGTTATACACTGGGGGTAATGGGGCCGGATGTTATACACTGGGGGGTGATGGGGCTGGATGTTATACACTGGGGTAATGGGGCCGGATGTTATACACTGGGGTAATGGGGCCGGATGTTATACACTGGGGGTAATGGGGCTGGATGTTATACACTGGGGGTAATGGGGCCGGATGTTATACACTGGGGTAATGGGGCTGGATGTTATACACTGGGGGTAATGGGCCGGATGTTATACACTGGGGGTAATGGGGCCGGATGTTATACACTGGGGTAATGGGGCCGGATGTTATACACTGGGGGTAATGGGCCGGATGTTATACACTGGGGGTAATGGGGCCGGATGTTATACACTGGGGGTAATGGGGCCGGATGTTATACACTGGGGGTAATGGGGCTGGATGTTATACACTGGGGGTAATGGGCCGGATGTTATACACTGGGGGTAATGGGGCCGGATGTTATACACTGGGGGTAATGGGGCCGGATCTTCTATGAGTTCTATTTACATTTAATATTGAAGGATGCAGGAAAGACCCTTGGAGTCTGCAGGAGCCCAAAGATCCCTGTGCCCCTAATAAGACACCAGAATTATTAATATTACATAGGGGACCTGTTAACATTTGTAAACCACATTTGAAAAACAAAGCTGCAGTACCCTCACATCACCTGCAGGTGGAGCCCTTGTTTTCACTTTTGTCGTTTCCCAGCGAACGCTCCCTTCCCTTCAAAGACGATTTTCAAAGCCTTTGTTATGTTCCAATTCTCCTAAATCCTCGCTCATAATAATTAGTAACATCATTTCATAAATAAGGCTTTGAAACTTTTGTTTTAATCACCGTTGAATATTGTATCCCCATGGCAACCAGATCGTCCTCATTTCAATAATAACGCATCCCTTGCAGCTATTACCTTCTTTTAATTGTGTCAAATGATGAATTTAATAAATGATTGTCACCCAGATATTGAGAGAGAGAGATAATCAGAATGATACTGAGCAAAGGCGCCGATAAAAGTACCCTTTAGAACTATTTACTGTTCCTGACTCGTTACCAATCATCAGCGCAGGATTTGGAAACTACAGTCTTGTGTGTAACTGGTAATATATAAAACCGTCTGTGCAGACTGTGGATTTTCTCCAGATTTCACTGTATATCTCATTGTATGTTACATATGTATACTTAGCTAAGCTTTTTCTATGACCTTTGCACTGATGAAATCTGAAACATCAGTATATAAACTAGATAAATGCCTCAAACAGTTTAGGACTTTTGGGGGCCCCTAGATTTCAGGGCCCAGGTTTGATTACAACCTCTGAACCAATTGTTATTTACACCCCTGTGCACTGATGAAGTCTAACAAGTCATAAACCGCTCCGAAGTCCAGTTTCAAGGCTCCAAACTTTTTTGCATCTTGCACTAATAAGGGTTAACAAGCCGTAAACAGCTTGAATAAATACCAAGGTCTAATTACAGAGCTCTGTGGTTTCTAGATTCTGCACTGATGAGGGCTCACAAGTCAGAAACAGCTGGAATAAAGGCCAAACCCCAAATCTATAGGTTTATACAGCATGTGCTGCACTTATGAGGTCTAACAAGTCGTAAACTACTTAAAGCACCTCTCCAGTGTTTGTTTTTTTTGTCAGCGCTGGAGTGCTGCTTTAAATGTAAGGCCCTTGCCCCATGTCTTCACTTTTTGGCGGCACCATCTTTTTTCTGTAACTTGGTATTGGCCAGTAGTCAGAGGTTACGTCACAATGCATTTTTATAGGAGCCCGGATGAGGCCAGAATGAGGCCAGAAAGATACCAGAATAAGACAAGAATGAGGCCAGAAAGATACCAGAATAAGACAAGAATGAGGCCAGAAAGATACCAGAATAAGACAAGAATGAGGCCAGAAATATACCAGAATAAGACAAGAATGAGGCCAGAAATATACCAGAATAAGACAAGAATGAGGCCAGAAATATACCAGAATAAGACAAGAATGAGGCCAGAAAGATACCAGAATAAGACAAGAATGAGGCCAGAAAGATACCAGAATAAGACAAGAATGAGGCCAGAAATATACCAGAATAAGACAAGAATGAGGCCAGAAATATACCAGAATAAGACAAGAATGAGGCCAGAAATATACCAGAATAAGACAAGAATGAGGCCAGAAATATACCAGAATAAGACAAGAATGAGGCCAGAAATATACCAGAATAAGACAAGAATGAGGCCAGAAAGATACCAGAATAAGACAAGAATGAGGCCAGAAAGATACCAGAATAAGACAAGAATGAGGCCAGAAATATACCAGAATAAGACAAGAATGAGGCCAGAAAGATACCAGAATAAGACAAGAATGAGGCCAGAAATATACCAGAATAAGACAAGAATGAGGCCAGAAATATACCAGAATAAGACAAGAATGAGGCCAGAAATATACCAGAATAAGACAAGAATGAGGCCAGAAATATACCAGAATAAGACAAGAATGAGGCCAGAAAGATACCAGAATAAGACAAGAATGAGGCCAGAAATATACCAGAATAAGACAAGAATGAGGCCAGAAATATACCAGAATAAGACAAGAATGAGGCCAGAAATATACCAGAATAAGACAAGAATGAGGCCAGAAAGATACCAGAATAAGACAAGAATGAGGCCAGAAAGATACCAGAATAAGACAAGAATGAGGCCAGAAATATACCAGAATAAGACAAGAATGAGGCCAGAAATATACCAGAATAAGACAAGAATGAGGCCAGAAATACACCAGAATAAGACAAGAATGAGGCCAGAAATATACCATAATAAGACAAGAATGAGGCCAGAAATATACCAGAATAAGACAAGAATGAGGCCAGAAATATACCAGAATAAGACAAGAATGAGGCCAGAAATATACCAGAATAAGACAAGAATGAGGCCAGAAATATACCAGAATAAGACAAGAATGAGGCCAGATCAAGGCCATAATAAGACCAGAGTGAAGTCAGAACAAGGCCAGAACAAGGCTAGAATAAGGCCAGAGTGAGGCCAGAATGAGGCCAGAGCGAAGTCAGAATGAGGCCAAACTGAGGCCAGAATAAGACTAGAACAAGGCTAGAATTAGGCCAGAATGAGGCCAGAGCGAGGCCAGAATGAAGCTAGAACAGGGCTAGAATGAGACTAGAGTGAGGCCAGAACGAAGTTAGAATGAGGCCAAAATGAGGCCAGAATAAGACCAGAAAAAGGCCAAAATGAGGCCAGTATGAGACCAGAGCTTAGCCAGAATGAAGCTAGAGTGAGGCCAGAATGAGACGAAAGTGAGTCCAGAATAAGGCCAGAATAAGACCAGAACAAGGCTAGAATTAGGCCAGAATGAGGGCCCGAGCAAGGCCAGAATGAAGCTAGAGCAAGGCCAGAATGAGACTAGAGTGAGGCCAGAATAAGGCCAGAGCGAGACCAGATTGAAGCCAGAGTGAGACCAGAATAAGGCCAGAATAACGGCATAATAAGGCCAGAACAAGACCGGAATGAGGCCAGAATAAGGCACGATTAATGCCTGAATAAAGCCAGAATAAGGGAATAATAAAGCCTGAGCAAGGTCCGAGTAAGGTCAGAGTGAGGCCAGAACGAGGCTCCCATTAGAGATGTATTGAGTTGTGACCTCCAGCGCACTCCATGTAACACTAGAGCTGTCGGCAGGTCATACGTCGCCGAGAACAATAAGAGCAGCGACGATAGAGGGTGAAGGTGGCGGAGGGTGGGTATTAGACCAGGGGCAGGGGGCTTACAATTAAAACACCACTCTAGCGGTGCAATAAAAAAAAAAATGCTGGCGTTATGCTTTAAATAAATAGTAATATCCAGTTCAATGGCTGTAAGCTTTCTATATCCTGGAAAGATAAGGGTTAATCAGACTGAAACAGTTGGAATAAAGGCCAAAGTACAATTCCTTTTGTTCCATGGTTTGTATATTCTGATGGTGAATCAGTCAGAAGATGTCAGCCCAAAAAGTCTACATTGGGCAAACATGGCTCAACACACTCTATTTATTGAGTCTAAGGCTCTGTGCGCACTAGAAAAGTGATTTTTCTCAAGAAAATTTCTTGAGAAACTTCTGGGAGTTGAAGATTTCCGCACCTGCGGAAAAATCCGCGGGAAAAACGCATGCGGATTTACCGCGGACTTACCGCAGGTTGGTCCCTGCGGTTTTGCAATAAATAATATAGATAATCGATAGACAGATAATGAATAGAGGGAAAGATGGATAGATGAATAGATAGATAGATAGATAGATAGATAGATAGATAGATGAGAAAGACCTATATAATGTCCCACCCCCTGCATTTTCTAAGCTGGCACCCTTTAGTGACTTTCATGTGGCACTAAAGGGTGCTTAGCCTTGTATTTAGCCATAAAATAAATAAATAATTAAAAAAAAACCGATGTGAGGTCCCCCATCTTTTGTAGCCAGCTAGGGTAAAGCAGACGGCTGCAGCCTGCAGACCACAGCTGGCAGCTTCACCTTGGCTGGTAATCCAAAATAGAGGGCACCCCACGCTGTTATTTTACATAAATAAATAATTTAAAACAAAAAACGTGGGGTCCCCCCCAAATTGGATCACCAGCCAAGGTAAAGCGGACAGCTGGGGTCTGATATTCTCAGACTAGGGAGGTCCACTGTTATTGGACACTCCCCAGCCTAAAAATAGCAGGCCGCAGCCACCTGAGAAGTGGCGCATCCATTAGACGTGCCAATCCTGGCGCTTCGCCCCAACTCATCCCGTTGCCCTGGTGCGTTGGCAAACGAGGTAATATATGGGGTTGATGCCAGATGTGTAATGTCACCTGGCATCAAGCCCTGGGGTTGGTGAGGTCAGGCGTCTATCAGATACCCGACATCACCAACCCAGTCAGTAAGAAAAAAATAGACAACAAAAAAAGTTTTATTTGAAAAAACACTCCCCACTTTCCCTCTTTAACCAATTTATTGAAAAGAACAATCAATTCCACGTCCGGCGTAATCCAATAAGGGGGGGGGGCACGGCGATCCATACCATAGTCGCTGTCCCAGTCAATGAAGAACAGAATGTTCCCCATTGGCTGGGAGAGCAGTGCAGTGACCTGAACTAACATCAATAGCCCAGGTCACTGCAGGGGAAGACGAGCGCTGCCATCAGGAGCATAGATGAGATCATTACCTGCTGTGATCATCTCCTGTACTGCTGATGTCAGCGCTGTCACTGACTTCTATGCCCGCCGCGTTGTCAGCAGTATCGCGAGAGCCCGTGACGTCACCGCTAGTGACAGTCTCGGGCCGCTCGCGAGATGGGCATAGACAGCAGTGACCGCGGTTACGTCAGGAGGCAGGAGATCGTCACAGCAGGTAATGATCTCACCTCCTGACAGCAGCGATCGTCATCGCCGCGGCTGTCAGCACTGCAGGGTGTCAGTGTCTGCCTGCGCTGCAGCGTGACAGGCTGCTGACACTGCGGGCAGACACTGACACTGCAGGGTGACAAGCTGCTGACACTGCGGGCAGACACTGACACTGCAGCGTGACAAGCTGCTGACACTGCGGGCAGACACTGACACCCTGCAGTGCAGGCAGCCGCGAGGCTGGAGCGGGACACAGACTGCACGGGCACCTGGAGGTCGCACGGAAGTGCTTCTGTGCAGCGTCCAGGCAGTGTGACGTCTGTGTTTACTCTGCTCCGCCTCCTCTTCCTGGCATAATGACATCACTTCCTGCAAAACCGCAGGCAGCGATGAGCATTCCCGCAGGTAAATCGCGGCTATACCGGGGGTATACCGCACATCATTTGCTACCTGCGGTATACCCCCGGAATTTCGCGATTACATTACAGTGAATGGAGTGAAATTCCGGGGGTATTCCGCGGCTACCTGCGGAAAATAATGGACATGCTCATTTTCTCAAGAAAGTTTCTCGAGAAAATTTTCTCAAGGAAATTTCTTGAGAAAAATCCGCAGCGTGCGCACAGCTATTTTTTTTTCTCATAGGATTTGCTGGGAAATGTCTGCACAAAGATTGCAGACATTTCTCAAGAAATTTCCGCAGCAAATCCGCGGGTAAATCCGCGGGCAAAACGGCCTAGTGCGCACAGAGCCTTAGAGGAAACCCGGCCTTCACCCTTTAACCCCCTATATACCAATCTGGCTTTACTGCAGGATGCCGGGAGTGGCTGCTGGCCAGAGAAATGAGCCTGAGATAAGGACGATCGACCAACTGGTTCAATGGGCAGAGATGTGAGACAAAACCTCAGCTAGCCGAGATCAGAGACGGAAGGAATAATGCAACCTTGTATTCAAGATCAAGCATGTCCAGGTACAGAGCACCAAGAATCAGCCGCCTATTCTCAGCTGTATGCTGGGAGTTTAACTAGGGTGTGGTACTGCTCCACTTCCCACAGCAGGGAGGGGATTAGACTTAAAGACCTGCTGGACATCCCTGACTGGCAAGTACCACAAATCCAGGCCCCACCAGTAGACCTCATTGGGCAGAAGCAGCGCCACCCAGTAAGTATGGGCAACAAGATCTCCTTTATCACCAGTACTTCATTCAGGATACGTGACAGAGGCAATCACCAATAGAGCAGATCCTGATAGATATGTAACCTGCGCTGAAGAGGGATAACCTGTCAGACACAGTTGGAATGAATGCTGAAGTCTTAAATTCATGCTTTCTATATCCTGCGCTGATGAGGGATCACAAGTCGGAATCAACCAGAATACGTGACAATTTGCCATTCCATATATCTGTGCTTTAAATATCTTGAACTGCTTAGGGGTCACAAGCCCTAAACAGTTTCAATAAATGCTAAAGTCTAATTCCATGGCTCTAAACTTTTTATATCATGCACTGATGAGGGGTCACAAGACAGAAACAACCAGAATAAGTGACAAATTCACATCCCATATATCTGTACTTTACATATCCTGAACTGCTGAGGCATTACAAGCCCTGAACAGTGTCAATAAATGATAAATACCAAAGTCCAACTCCATGTCTCTAAATTTTTTATATCCTGCACTGATGAGTGCTCTTATGGTAGAAACAACCAGAATATGTGAAAAATTGCCATCCCATATATCTTTTTTTAAATATTCGAAACTGTGGAGGGAAGAGAAGCCCTAAACAATTTCAATAAATGCCAAAGTTCAATTCCATTGCTCTAAATGTTTTATATCCTGCACTGATGAGGGCTCACAAGACACAAACAACCAGAATAAGTGCCGAATTCCCATTATATATGTATGTATATATATATATATATATATATATATATATATATATATATATAAAATGTGCTTTAAATATCCTTAACTGCTGAGGGATCACAAGCTTTAAACAGTTTCAATAAATGCTAAAGTCCAGTTCCATGGCTCTAAGCTTTCTGTATCCTGCACTGATGAGGCCTCACAAGTCAGAAACAACCGGAATAAGTGACAAATTCCTGTCCCATATATCTATATCTGTGCTTTAAATATCCTGCGCTGATTAGGGATCACAAGTCGGAATCAACCAGAATAAATGACAAATTGCCATTCCATATATCTGTACTTTAAATATCCTGAACTGCTGAGGGATCACAAGCCCTAAACAGTTTCAATAAATGCCAAAGTCTAATTCAATGGCTCTAAACTTTTTATATCATGCACTGATGAGGGGCCACAAGACAGAAACAACGAGAATAAGTGACAAATTCCCATCACATATATCTGTACTTTAAATATCCTGAACTGCTGAGGCATTACAAGCCCTAAACAGTGTCAATAAATGATAAATGCCAAAGTCCAATTCCATGGCTCTAAATTTTTTATATCCTGCACTGATGAGTGCTCTTAAGATAGAAACAACCAGAATATGTGACAAATTGAAATCCCATATATCTTTGCCTTAAATATTCTGAACTTTGGAGAGAACAGAAGCCCTAAACAGTTTCAATAAATGCCAAAGTCCAATTTCATGGCTCTAAACCTTTTATATCCTGCACTGATGAAGAGCCACAAGACAGAAACAACCAGAATAAGTGACACATTCCCATTCCATATATCTGTGCTTTAACTATCCTGCCCTGATGAGGGCTCACAAGTCAGAAACAGCAGGAATCGATAGCCATTGATGACCTTCAATCTTATTTTACAAACTCACTCAACCCTTGAGTAAATAGCTAGAAGAATACAATCCTTAGTGTGATACTTCCATGTACGATGCCAGTAAATGTATACAGCCATGACCTTTGTGCTGTCCTAGAGCCAGACTTAGATGTTGGGGGAGGACGGATGTGATTTGAACATATATAACTTTATTTACCATTTCACAATTTCGACTCATTATAAAGAATAATGACAATGACTAATTGCATCTTGGAATAATTCATCACTGAAAGGTTGCTAGTCACAGACAAGTCTCGCGCTGCTCCAGGCGTCTGGTGTCCCCCGGGTTTCATAGATCTATGTACAAATCTATTGTTCTGTGATAACAGCATAATGGTCCGATTTTGGGGGAGGTGTTTGAGGGGTGTATTGTATATTTTGCAGAGTTCTGATACATCATACCTTGGTTTGTTATGTGACAATTAGTTGCATTTTACACTGTGGATTACTCATCAGTCATACAGCGTTCATGCTTCATGGCCGATAACATCACGCAGCCTATTAATTGCAAAGCACTGCGGAGATATTCTTCTTTACCAAAGTCATGTAAAAGCAATGCAGCCATATAAATGATAGGACCTAAAAGCTAAACTGTGATAAATGTGCTACAAGAGTTGTCCAGAATTACAAAAACATAGCGTTCTTCCAAAAAAAAGCCCCACATCTGTCCACTGGCTGTGAGTGGTATCATTCACTTCAACAGAGATGAACTGCAATACCAGACACAACCTGTGCACTGGGGTGGTGCTGTTTCTGAAAGACGGCAGTTTTTTTTTTTCTAATTCACCATTCTCTTTATGGCTCCAGTTTTTGTGGGGTTTTTTTGCTCCATATCTAATATATTTCTATTTCACTATAGCCACCACTAGGGGGAGCTCACGGCACATGCATTACATACAGTGAGCGCTGTAGAAATATAAATGCTATGAGCTCCCCCTAGTGGCAGCTACTTTTAGTCCAATATCAAGAGATGAGGATGAGAAAGATTTCGGCATCTTGTCTACTTTTACGTACCATACAACCAATATGGGCCTGATACATCGTAGTCTGAACATGCGCCCTCCTCCTCTGCTACCCTGTGCCATTATATCTATATAGAACAGCAATCTGATTTTTCTATAGACCTCACGGTGATTTTGACAGTGTCACCATCTTAAAGGCATATTCCTACTCAAGAATCCATTGTGTCTGATGAAGACCCATATATTTGGGTCGAAACGTTACATTTTGGAGTTTTTTTGGATTGCCTGTATATTAAAGTACTTATATTTAGTGATGAGCGAGCATGCTTGTAACTACTCGGTACTCGCACGAGTATCGCTGTACTCGGGCTGCTCGGCGGGGACCGAGTAATCTCGCGATACTCGTGCTGTACTCGTGGTCTTCATTTCTGCATGTTGGCGCTCTTTTGAGAGCCAGCCCTCATGCAGGGATTGGCTGGCAGACCACTGCAATGCCACAGCCCTGTTAGTTGTGGAATTGCAGTGATTGGCCGGCCTGCACAGCGTGACCGAGCCTTTATACCGGCGGGCGCGCTGTGCTCTGCTCACAGCTATCCAGACAGTCAGTGCAGGGAGAGTGTTGCTGCTTCAGGGAAAGCTTTGCGGCCCTTTATAGTTAGTTCTGGAGCAGGGCTGCAAACAGTGTGACCAGAAGTCCTTCTTAGGACTATTATAGTTGTATACAGGCAAGCAGGGTATAGCCAGGTCGGAGTACAGTAGCAGAGTCCTTCTCAGGACTATTGTTGCTATATACAGGCAGGGTATAGCCAGGTCGGAATACAGGCTAGTGACCAGAAGAGTCCTTGTCAGGACTATTGTAGCAGTATACAGGCAGGCAGGCAGGCAGGCAGGGTATATAGCCATTCCTAGTGGTGACCGTATACCAGCCTTCATCATATCTGGGGCTGGTGTACACAGTGTAAAACAGTCCAGATAGTGTCAGACTTCTCAGTAATTGTCGCTCCTAAAAACCAGTTAGGTTCTTATTGCGTCCGTGCTTGCATTTAAAAACAGCACGTGTGTGTCTGTCGGTGGCAGCGTACAGGTGCGCGTTTTGCACAAACTATTATATAACGCACAAGTCTAGTGTATAATACACGTCAGTCAGCAGTGTCTGATAGTGTCAGACTTCTCAGTAATTGTCGCTCCTAAAAACCAGTTAGGTTCTTAGTGCGTCCGTGCTTGCATTTAAAAACAGCACGTGTGTGGCAGTCGGTGGCAGCGTCAGGCTCCATATTGTCCCTGGATAGAGACGTGCATGATGGCCTGTAAACATGAAGTGCCCATTGTAAGGAAGTGGGTCTATTGTAGTATAGCCCTTAGGCAGGGCAGCCAAAAATTGGGAGGCTCCACATTGTCCCTGGATAGAGATGTGCATGAGGGCCTCAAAACATTGTTCCCATTGCAAAGGAGCGGGTCTCCTGTCGTTGTAATGCCCATTCAGAAAGAATGGGCGAAAAAATTTACCACTGGGGGTATACCTGAAACAACGGCTTAACTATTGTAACGGTCACCATGATGGCGCATGAGGAGAAGGAGGAGCAGTCCAGCGATTAGCCAAAGTCCAGAAGTGTGTTACCATGGGTGAGTGGAGGTACATGGCAAATTCCCGTTACAAACTTTAAATTCCGCTGTAATTTGCTGTTGGTGTGTGTGGTGAAGTCTGGCCCAATCCAACCCTTGTTCATCTTGATCAGAGTCAGCCTGTCAGCATTTACAGTTGACAGGCGGGTGCGTTTATCTGTAATGATTCCACCTGCGGCACTAAAAACACGCTCTGACAAAACGCTAGCGGCAGGGCAGGCCAGGACTTCCAAGGCGTAGAGAGCCAATTCATGCCACGTGTCCAGCTTGGATACACATTAATTGTAAGGCACAGAGGAATGTCGGAGTACAGTTGTTTGATCTGCAAGGTACTCCTTGAGCATCTGGCCAAACTTAGGATTTCTTGTGTCACTACCCCTCACCTCAGGGGCTGTGGTATGTGAGGGGCTGAGAAAACTGTCCCACATCTTAAAGACTGTTCCCCTACCTCTGGCGGATTGGACTTGTGCCCCTCTCGGCTGTACGCCTTGGTTGTCCAGTGATTCCTGACCTATGCCGCTAGCGTTTTGTGAGGGGAATGCTTTGCCTACTTCCGTGACTATGGCCTTCTGGAACTGCTGCATTTTGCCTGACCTCTCCGCCTCGGGAATAAGAGACATAAAGTTCTCCTTTTAGCGTGGGTCTAACAGTGTTACCAACCAGTAATGATTGTCGGCCAAGATGTTCTTAACGCGAGGGTCACGAGACAGGCAGCTTACCAAAAAGTCAGCCATGTGTGCCAGACTCTTAACAGCCATCACTTCAGTATCCTGACCAACACGATGACTGAACATGCTGTCCTCCTCCTCCTCCTCCTCATCATCTACCCTGTCCTCTGGCCAGCCACGCTGAACCGAGGATATGACTGCATGTCATATCCTCAATTTGGCCAGAGAGTTGCTCCATGTCTTCATCCTCCTCCTCGTCATAGTCCTCCACTGCACGTTGTGATGAGACGAGGCTGGGCTGTGTGTTATCATCACCCACACCCACTACTGTTTCTTGCTCAAACTCATCGCGCTCCGCCTGCAATGCATCATGGTTGTTTTTTGAGCAGAGACCATTTTAGAAGGCAGAGAAGCGGTATGGTGACGCTAATAATGTCGTCATCGCCGCTCACCATCTTGGTGGAGTCCTCAAAGTTTTGGCGGATGGTGCATAGGTCGGACATCCATCTCCACTCCTCAGGTGTTATGTGTGGAGTTTGACCCATTTCCCGACGGCTTAGGTGATGCAGGTACTCAACAACTGCCCTCTTCTGCTCATATATCCTGACCAACTTGTGCAGAGTTGAATTCCAACGCGTGGGGACATCACACACCAGTCTGTGTGCCGGAAGATGCAAACGGCGTCTTAAGCCGGCAAGGCCGGCTGAAGCAGTAGGTGACTTTCGAAAATGTGCAGACAGGCGGCGAACTTTTACCAGCAGATCAGACAGCTCTGAGTATGACTTTAGAAACCGCTGAACCACGAGGTTGAGCACATGGGCCACGCATGGAACATGTGTCAGCTGGCCTCGCCTCAAAGCCGCCACCAGGTTCCGGCCATTGTCACACACGACCTTTCCTGGCTTTAGGTTCAGAGTTGTGAGCCAGTGATCTGCCTGCTGTTTCAGAGCTGTCCACAGCTCTTCTGCATTGTGGGGTTTGTCACCTATGCAGATTAGCTTCAGCACAGCCTGTTGCCGCTTCGCCGAGGCAGTGCTGCAGTGCTTCTGTGTCGCCCTGGACAAGCCAGGGGCCACAGAGCACAACACTTAAACACCCCACACTCCCTGCAGGCATATCATAGTCAAAATACAAAATCCTTGTTGCCTTCCCCAGGGGCTGTTGTCCACACCAGGGGGTGGAGCCAGGCGGTTGGTCTCCACTCACCAAGGAGGAGGGAAAACACAGGCAGTGAGAGTTAAGCTAAGGAAGTGGAAGGAGGAAAGTAGTAGAGAGGAGAAAAGTGACAGCAAAGAGCCTGAAGTTGGTCCGGGTGTGTGGCCCGGACAGGACAGCAAGGTTGGCAGGATGTGGTGACCGTCTGCAGTGGAGGCCGATTGGAGTCTGCCGTAAGGACCGTGGACGGGTGGTGACCCGGCCGTACCGGACCGGTATACAAAGAGAAGCCAGCACCATTGGCAGAGGACTTTCGGATCCTGGCAAGGCTTGGTGTCGCCGTGAATTTGCCAAATCCGTTAGTGAAGGGAACCTCAGGGTTTCCAAACAGCCAAGTCCAGATAGAAGGCAACCGTACAACCGTGAAGGGGAGACACCGCCACCGCTAAGGGCAACCGTCTCCCAGGGCCAGCGCCTGTGGGCAAAAGGGGCTCCTCTGGCCCATATCCAGGTCGGGGAGCGGGTTACCGTTGGGAAACCATCACTACCAACACTTAACTTAGGTGCAGGGAGAGACAGTCATCACTAACCTGCAGGGAGGAACAACCGCAGCCGTTCGAGTGACCCGTCCATCCAGCCACTTGTTTTACCGTGAACTGTGTCATCATCATTGGGCTGAGTGAGTACCTCCGTGCCGTGCGGCACAGCGCTGCCCCTGCGACCCTGCACCTCATCAGGCCCCGCAACCCGCCTGTCATCCATCTCTACCCCATCACCAGGCCCCGGGACAACCAACCCCCCTACCCACGGAGGGGAGAAATAACAACAAAGCTGCTCCCTGTCACAGGCTCCCGGGATCCCCGTCCAGAGCAGCGGTGGTGTCCACACAATCACCACAACCGTGGGTGGCGTCACGGACAATATCCCCAAAACCCAAACCACCCCTTTTCACTCACGGGCGAGTAGCGCCGCTCGAGTCCCCGGGATCCGGCCATCGCTGAGCCAACGAGCAGCAGCAGCCGTAGAGCAGCGTCAGCCGGACCCGAGCAGTGGGAGAGCGCACCGTCCCCTCCTCCGCCCGCGACACTTCCAGCTTGGGACTGGTGTGGAGGGTAAAGTGGATCAGGATGCGCAGGAGGAGGAGGAGGCTGAGGAGCATGACATTCCGGAGCTGTAGAGTGTGTGTGAAACCCTGACTGAGGTAGGGCCTGCAAAACTTGGTGTGTGAAGGACGTGTTCCGTCCCTCGCTCAGACTGGGTCCCAGCTTGCACAATATTAACCCAGTGTGACGTCAACGAGATGTAGCGGCCTTGCCCACATGCACTTGTCCACGTGTCTGTGGTTAGGTGGACTTTGGCTGAAACAGCGTTGTTCAGGGCACGTGTGATGTTTTGTGACACGTGGTTATGCAATGCGGGGACGGCACACCGGGAGAAATAGTGGCGGCTGTGGACCGAGTAACGTGGGACAGCTGCCACCATCATGTCGCGGAATGCTTCTGTCTCAACCAGCCTAAAAGGCAACATTTCCAGCGCAAGCAGTCGCGAAATGTTAGCATTTAGAACTGTGGCATGTGGGGTGTTGGCAGTGTATTTGCGCCTGCGTTCAAAGGTTTGCTGAATGGATAACTGAACGCTGCGCTGGGACAAGGACGTGCTTGATGATGGTGTTCTTTCTGCGTAGGCAACTGCAGGTGCAGGAGTGGAGGAGGCTTGTTCGCAGGCAGCATGGACAGGGGATTGGCTCGCATGCACAACCAGCGAAGACGTAGCAGTGACATCAGCAAGCACTGCTCCTCGACTCTGTTGTACTTCCCACAAAGTCGGGTGCTTGGCTGACATGTGCCTGATCATGCTGGTGGTGGTCAGGCTGCTAGTTTTGGTACCCCTGCTGATGCTGGCATGGCAGGTGTTGCAAATGGCCTTTTTAAAATCATCTGGAGCCAACTTAAAAAACTGCCAGTGTCAGAGTTCCGGGTTTTCCAGTTTTCTTTTGAAAGAGCTTGCCCTTTGTTAACATGGAGTTTTCTGTTCTGTTGCCCTACTTCCTGTCCATCTGTTTAAAAGCCGCCCCTAAAGCTTAGTCCAGTGCCTGAGTATACTGCTTCCTGTGTGCTCCTGCCCTGCTGCTTTTGGTTCCTGATTGTTATTCGGATCCTCTTGGAAAACAACCGACACCGACTCTGGACTTCATCTGGTATCATCTAGCTGTGCCCGGACTCCGTTTGCCGTCTTTGGTCGGCACTTCTGCCCGGTTCCTTCCGTTTAATACCACTCTGGACTCACATCACGTACGGACATTTTTGGACTTACCTATTGCCCTTTTGTGTCCCGGCTGCTGCGCATTTAGGGCTTCTGGGGTGATTGCCAGACAGTCCCTGTATAGGGGTTCGCTCTTGGTGGTCTCCCTGGGGGAGTCCGGTGCGCGGTCCCGGGAATTCCCTTTCGCTCCGTCCCTGGAAGGTATTTCCTGTATTTATGTTCTACTGTGTTTTTGTTCCGTTTATGTACATATTTGCTGGTTGCATATTATAAACGTCTTGCACCAAGAACTCGTCTCTGGTTGTCATTGCCCTAACGCAATCGAAATCCTCAATACATACAATAGTATTACAGCCAGACTCGGGAAGACCTAACATTTGTACAGGCACCTTGTGTCGTGTTGTTCCGGGGAACGGTTGCCTGACTTCTGCCTGGGGCCACCACCATGCTTCTTACTGCCTGTTGGGATGCTACGCCTCCCTCCCCCTGTGCACTGCTGTCCTCGCTCTGCATATCCTCCTGCCAGGTTGGGTCAGTTACTGGATCATCCACCACGTCGTCTTCCTCTTCCGCACCCTGCTCCTCCTCCTGACTTCCTGACAATTGTGTCTCATCATCGTCCACCCCTTGTTGAGACACGTTGCCAACTTCGTGAGAACGTGGCTGCTCAAATATTTGGGCATCTGTACATACAATCTCGTCATGGCCCACTTCAACAGGAGCTGGCGAGAGGCCAGAATTTGTGAATGGAAACGTGAACGAACAGCTCTTCCGAGTGTCCAAGTGTGGGATCAGTAATGTCCGTGGACGTGTACTCGGCCTGGTGGTAGGAAGGAGGATCAGGTTCTGAAATGTGCGGTGCAGTATCACGGCTACTGACACTTGACCGTGTGGAAGACAGAGTGTTTGTGGTGGTGCCAATCTGACTGGAAGCATTATCCGCTATCCAACTAACAACCTGTTGACACTGGTCTTGATTCAAGAGCGGTGTACTGCTGCGGTCCCCAAGAATTTGGGACAGGACGTGCGAGCGACTAGATGTGGCCCTTTGTTGTGGCGAAATTAGAGCTTGCACACAACCTCGGTCTCTGCCTGCACCACCATCACGTCCACTTCCTTGTTCGTTGACAACGCCCTTGCGCATTTTGGAATGCTGTGCTGATGTGTATTCACTAGACTTGTGCGTTATATCCAAGTTTTTGCAAAACTCACACAAATGCAGCGGAAAGCTGCCACCAACAGGCACACACGTGCGGTTTTTAAATGCAAGCACGGAGGCACTAAGAACCTAACAGGTCTCTATCCAGGGACAACGTGGAGCCTCCCAATTTTTGGCTGCCCTGCCTAAGGGCTATACTACAATACACCCACTTCCTTCCAATGGGCACTTCAGGTTTACAGGCCCTCATGCAC
Organism: Anomaloglossus baeobatrachus; assembly: GCF_048569485.1. Lineage (NCBI taxonomy): Eukaryota > Metazoa > Chordata > Amphibia > Anura > Aromobatidae > Anomaloglossus > Anomaloglossus baeobatrachus. Next base: position 557,588,419 of record NC_134358.1, on the reverse strand, counting down.
GTCTCTATCCAGGGACAACGTGGAGCCTCCCAATTTTTGGCTGCCCTGCCTAAGGGCTATACTACAATACACCCACTTCCTTCCAATGGGCACTTCAGGTTTACAGGCCATCATGCACGTCTCTATCCAGGGACAACGTGGAGCCTCCCAATTTTTGGCTGCCCTGCCTAAGGGCTATACTACAATAGACCCACTTCCTTCCAATGGGCACTTCAGGTTTACAGGCCATCATGCACGTCTCTATCCAGGGACAATGTGGAGCCTCCCAATTTTTGGCTGCCCTGCCTAAGGGCTATACTACAATAGACCCACTTCCTTACAATGGGCACTTCAGGTTTACAGGCCCTCATGCACGTCTGTATGCAGGGGCATTGGTGAACCTCACAATTTTGGACTGCCCTGGCAAAGGAAAATACTACAAAGACTCACTTCCTCAAAATGGGCACATTAGACTCAAGAGGCCTTCATGTACGTCTCTTCTCAGGGACATCGGAGTGCCACACAATGTTTTCACGTAAAATCTTTCATGTATTAATCTCAAAAAGTAACATACACCAGCTCTATCTCACTATTGGGTATGTGCCCTTAACATTTCCGCCATGAAAAATCATTTTGGGGTCATTTTGGAAGGTTTTCTGGTGAGTCCGTAAAAATGGCGTAAAACGCGGACAAAATTGTTCACAGTTGTGACTTTTCAGTGATAAATGCTTCAAGGGGTCTTCCCCATGCTGTTGCCATGTCATTTGAGCACTCTTCTGAGACTTTTGTGACATTTTTAGGGTTTCTCCATGCTGCCGGGGGGTCATTTCACAAAAATACTCGGGTCTCCCATAGGATAACATTGGGCTCGTTGCTCGGGCCGAGTACACGAGTATCTTGGGAGGCTCGGCCCGAGCTTCGAGCACCCGAGCTTTTTAGTACTCGCTCATCACTACTTATATTCATTTTGGTGTGCCAAGTTTTTTCTGTATCTAATGATGGGTTTGAACCCTTTTGAGCCCCTATAATTCCAAGTGTGCCATACACCTTATTGTTATACGACACCCCATACATCTGACCAATATGTAGGGTGGGGGGGCAGGCTCAAACTTTGCATCGGGGCCCATCGGAATCTAGTTACACCACTGATGATGGGGGACATCTAGGATAAAACAACTTGTGCGCCTTTATGACACCTGTGATTGGAATTCTCCTTTTAGGCTATGTGCGCACTAGAAAGTGCCTTTTTCGGAAGGAAAAACCTGACCCTCTGAAAAAATCCCGCACCCGCGGTAAAAAAACGCGTTAAAACCGCACCCGCGTTTTTGCCGTGGAATTACCGCGCATTTACCGCGGATTTTCTGCAAGTTGGTCCCCGCGGTTTTTACCATTATTTATGGCAAAAAACGCAGGTAGCTGCGGAAAAGAAGTGGTATGCACATTAATTCCGCAGCGGAAAATCCGCAGGTATAAAAAAATGCAGTGTGCGCACAGCATTTTTGAAAAGCCATAGGATTTGCTGGGGAATGACTGCAGCAGTGTTAGACACTTTTTCTGCAGCAAATCTGCGTCAAATCCGCAGCGTGCGCACTGGGCCTAAGGTACCTGCGTTTTTTGCCATAGATAATGGTAATAATCCACGGGGACAAACTTGCGGAAAATCCGCAGTAAACCGCGGCAAAATAGCGGCAAAAACTCGGGTGCGGTTTTACCGCGTTTTTTGCCGCGGGTGCGGGATTCCTTCAGAGGGTCTGTTGTTTTCTTAAGAAAAAGTCACTTTCTAGTTTGCACATAGCCTCAGTGTTAATATTGGGTGCGGATTACCCTGACCCCCATCGATTGCCCATCATTAGCACCGCGCCGCACACGTAGATCTGCACACACTTTCGCTCCCATGCTTTGCTGTACCGGGGAGGTTCGGCTCTTGATTTACGGTCTGGCTGGATATTTACTTCTTTACATAATTAAAGATAATTTCTTTTTAATGTAAGATTAATGTTCCCTCTTTGTTCCTGTTCTGTGTGCACAAACCCAATGAGAGGGACATTTATTATGTGCGGGGGGCGGGGAGGCGGACGCACCGGATTCTTCGCTGCCCTTCTGTCTTAGGATGTGGTGTCTCCACCAGAAACATGTACATATGGGATAAACTTCATTCTACGTTTTATTTCGAGCCTGAAGGTGAGACATTATAAAGTGCGGGAATCCGTAACCTGCTTCATATGAGCTGGACAGTAAGTCCCTATATATAGGGGTAATGAGCGCCCCCATTAAATCTATAGGTCTATAATCTTCTTCTATCATGGGATCAATGGATCTAGTAGGGTCATGGAACATATGTGGTTCATAGTGGGTGGAGCATATGTAAATATGCAAAACATGGGTGTTCCAGAGGCATTGTGGGAGTTTCTTGTTGAATTGGTGCGAAACTTAACTGTACACCATGAATGAGAATGTAAATGATAGGATATGTATGTCGATCACTATTTATGGGTTGTCCACTTTGTGGGGGAGGACACAACCCGGCCAACTTACTCACCTCCCCACACTTCCTTGGCCGTCCACGTGCGCTGCTGCCTCCTTCCCCTCCCAGACCCTGTACATGCCTGACAGGGTTCCCAGGAGTGCACCTAAGATGCACGCGCACACTGGCCCTCCTATTAAAGGGCCATAGTGTTATTTCCAGGAAATGCCTCTCGGTCTATGGCTGAGGGGCGCTGTGTATTATTTTAGTGCATCCTCCCATTAGGGAAGGTGCCTGCACTATACATCTAGTTAGTCAGTCTCCAGTCTGCTAGTTAGTTCTCAGGTCCTGAGCTCCTGTCCTGTTATCCCTGAGTTCGTCTCCAGTACCTGCCTTTCCATACCTGTGTACCCCTGCCTTGCCCACCATTCCTGTCTGTACCAGCCTGTTCAGCCTGCCTCAGTCACTCCACCTGTACCCATCCATTCCTGAGTCTGTCACCTGTCCTGGGGGTCAGCTGCCACAGTCCCAGTCACAGTCCTGGCGTGGGCGCTCAGTTAAGTCCCTCCCACTAAAGGGTAAGCACGGGTCTCTTCTGTGGTCCAGAGGGTCCACTAACCCCGCTCGCCTCCCTTACATTCGCTTAGCGTTACAGTTTATTTGGGGATAAAAATCATTTTTGTCATTGGGTCCCATTAAAAATTATGCACCGGTTATCTTCTATAGCCTTTGTGTTGCATTTTATATTCCTGGCTGCACAATGAGTTAACTGAGTATCCATCAGTGAGCTCATTCAGATGGAATGAAAGGAAAATTTGTAACTCTTTTTCTCATTTATGTCCACAGACCACATCAAAGTTGGATGTGCAAAGAAATAAAGACCAAGTAAAATCCTTACGGTGCAAAATTCTTAGTGAAACCCAATTGCAAAAGTGCTATTTGTTTAACCTAAAATACATGCAAATAGTTCAACAGACAGCAAGCAAAGACAAAATAAACCAAGTAACTGGTTTTACAGAAGAAGTTGTCAAAAATGACTCCCCCCCCTTCTCTGACATCACTTCCGGATCTGTAGCTATTTGGGTAAAACATCACATCCCAAACTTCCTCCTTGTGCCGCGCAATGCACGCCCTCTGCTAATCATACCGGTAACACTAAGAGGAGAGGAGGAAGCAGCTAAAGTTAAAAATGTATAAAATTGATTTATTCTGTTTAGCAAACATATTTTAATTGCTCCAATGGGTGTAAAATAACTTGTCCGTGGCAATTGTCCGTGGCCTATCAGGGTTTAATCCTTTGAGCCTATGCTTAGTTTATCTGTCCACTGAGGCACAGCAGATACACCTTATTTCTGGGTGTTTATTATCTGTTTTCCTTGCTTTAGTCTTTTAGATTAACTGGAGTTTTAATTTACTCATTTGTCTGTCCAGTCACCTTTTGGTGTATCTAATATATTATTATTATTATTATTATTATTATTATTATTATTATTATTATTTGGAAGTTCAGCCTTATTCTTTGTTAATATCTCAAAAAGACTGACCCACAAATCCAATGGGTGTGAACAGGTACCAGCTGAAACACATTCTAACTACAAAACATATACAGCTGCACTCTAAAAGGCTAGCAATGAATAAGTGAACTCTGGCATCGCATTACTGCTATAGGAATATTTGAAAAGAGATATATTTTGCGCATGTATTGGCCAATTCATGTGAGCCCGGTAACCCTGACAAGGTAATCTCTATATACCAGGAACCTAACTCAAATGCCTCTATCTGGGTTAGAAACCTACATGTCTGGGCAGCTAGGCACCAGCTATAAAGAGGAATGAACACAGCCTGGTTACAGGGCAGAGTACTCTTTCCCTATTTTAGGTATATTGCACTCTGCTTTGTCCGCCGGTTCTTTAGGAGGTAAGAGAAGCTCTCGACGACCTGTTAGGTAGGCTAGGTCCGAGTAGCGCCCATTTAGTCTTTGGTTAGAGTTATTCCAGCTCATGGAGGAACCACTAGGGACTGTGGGTTCAGGAACCTTAGTCTGTACAGGAGCCGACTGGGTCAGTTGCAGTTTTTAGTGTTTTACCTACTTTTCCGTGTGCATTGCTACGCAATCATAACACTTACGTTTCCTAGCTCATCACCGCCAAAGATAAAAGTTATAACATCAAGCTAAAGCCCCCTAGTATTATTTAGCAGTGTATGGTAATATTGGAAAATGAATTGCAGTATTATGTGGGAACTATATGGTGTTATTATTTGGACGCCGAATAGTACGGGGGCCCCATATAGCCCCCAAATACATTGGATGAATGTAGAATCCATTGTTGGCAGGATCAGACGACCATCTGATGAGTTTTGCATCCTTCTGACTCTTCCCCAACAGATGATATTGGAGGAGGGAAGGATTGGGCAGCTAGAATTTCAATACCCCACCTTTTCCATTTTTTATTTTAGGGGTGTGTCCATGGTATTTAGCATTCCCCATTGAAAATATGTGATCTTGTGACCAAGCCAAATGGGTTGTTGGGTGAAAGCTGCTGGATGAACATTTGGCTGACAGCCATCTCATGTGAATGGCCAGGTAAGCAAGGTACTGCAAGACCAGACTGTCACATGGAGTTTTGCACAAACTTCTCTGATTGTCCTGGTGGCGTTGGGTGCTGTTCAGATTGCAGATTTTAACACTCTACCCGATGGTTTCTTTCGTGCCTGGGATCAACAAAGGCAAACTCTGGCATTAACCTGCTGTGTGCTTATTCATAGGCAGGCTAGCAAGAGTTAATCTCTGCTAGTCTGCTTGCTTCTTTGGTCACATGTTGTGGGGTGACCAATCACATCTGCTCCCCTCCTATTTAGGCTGGTAGAATCCTTCTACCTATGCCAGCTATAGTATATGCTATGTTGGTCTGTGAGGTGTGGTGTCCCAGACTTATTGGTGAAAGTTGTGCTCCTTACTTGGAGCGGTTGTGGAGTGTCCCACTGTTCTTTTGAAGCTTCCTTCCTGCTCTTGCTTTTCCTCCTGAATCTCTGATTGCCTTTATTGTTGTATATGCATGCTGCTGTGTGACAGTTTTGTTTTTTCCCTTATCTGTCTTTATCTGTGGTTTCTATACACTCGTTTCCCATTCTTCCTGAGGGGAAGGGGAAATCAGATCAGGACTGGTCAGGAGCAAGGCCAGGCAGGAGAGTCAGGCCTCTCCACCATCAGGAGTATTCCTGACATTAGGGATAGCTTGGGAGCCCCGGTTCCCCACTATCCCAAAATCATCATGACACAGGCTATACAGAGATTGTAGACTATTACCAAAAGGATACATTGTTCTGCATGGGAGCTGCATATACAAAATGGTAAGAGGTTTTTTTAATACAAAATATTTGCAAAATTACCAAACCTTTTCCTATATGTGACACAACAAAGATCATGAAGAGGGATACTGGGGGAAAAATACCAAATATTTCTATCCTGGGTGGAAAAAATACCTGGCATCCTTATGGGTAGGTAGTCAGCTTTGGTCTATGGGTAGGTAATCAGCTTTGGTCTATGGGTAGGTAGTCAGCTTTGGTCTATGGGTAGGTAGTCAGCTTTGGTCCATGGGTAGGTAGTCGGCTTTGGTCCATGGGTAGGTAGTCAGCTTTGGTCTATGGGTAGGTAGTCGGCTTTGGTCCATGGGTAGGTAGTCAGCTTTGGTCTATGGGTAGGTAGTCAGCTTTGGTCCATGGGTAAGTAGTCGGCTTTGGTCTATGGGTAGGTAGTCAGCTTTGATCTATGGGTAGGTAGTCAGCTTTGATCTATGGGTAGGTAGTCAGCTTTGATCTATGGGTAGGTAGTCAGCTTTGATCTATGGGTAGGTAATCAGCTTTGGTCTATGGGTAGGTAGTCAGCTTTGGTCTATGGGTAGGTAGTCAGCTTTGGTCTATGGGTAGGTAGTCAGCTTTGGTCTATGGGTAGGTAGTCAGCTTTGGTCTATGGGTAGGTAGTCAGCTTTGGTCCATGGGTAGGTAGTCAGCTTTGGTCTATGGGTAGGTAGTCGGCTTTGGTCCATGGGTAGGTAGTCAGCTTTGGTCCATGGGTAAGTAGTCGGCTTTGGTCTATGGGTAGGTAGTCAGCTTTGGTCTATGGGTAGATAGTCAGCTTTGATCTATGGGTAGGTAGTCGGCTTTGATCTATGGGTAGGTAGTCGGCTTTGATCTATGGGTAGGTAGTCGGCTTTGATCTATGGGTAGGTAGTCAGCTTTGATCTATGGAATAGAAAAATTATGGTTGCATAAGTATACATACCCATATAAAAATCATTGCAAAAGTATACACACCCTTTAAAAAGAATGAAAGGATGACAATTAAACACATGATCTGTTCAATCCATTTGATGGAAACCCGGGGACCGTCCTCTACTCATATTCATATTGATTTACATCAGATCTGACAACAAATTAATCAAAATATGTTTTTCCTTCTTCTGGGACGTCACACATGGCTGTCTCTGACAAGGCACAAATGTCAGGATCAGAGGCAGTCCGCTGGGTAGCATCTGTGATTTAGGTTTCCAGTAGAATACGGGTCTAATGATGTCATCTGTCACTTGCAGAGGACAGTGTGACCTTCATTATCAGACTTCAGCGCCATCGTGTGCAGCGCGCGGCCCCGTAATAAATGACGTGTCACCAAACGGAGCCCGAAAAGAATGAGAAACAATGAAAAATAAATGAGTAAATGAGTTATCAAATCATTATTATCAATGATCGGGGACCCGGCAGATTTATAGGCTTATTATATGAATAATTTATTATATCTCTTTATAGACAATTGGACATTTTTGTGCTTAATTTGATGAAATTCAATATTATTATTATTTTTTTTAATTTTTTTTTTTTTTTAAATAATACAATAAATTATTTAGTCTACAAGAAAGAAAGGATTGTAATGATTGCTAATATTCCTAAATGCTAACACTCAATGCCAGTCTGCTGCAGCAAAAGTCAACAACATTTTTGTTGTTCTTTGCCCTCCAGATAAGAAAGGATTATTTATTTTAGTTTGAGTCTACAGTTTATTTTTGGATACTAGTCTATACAAAAGATATCAGGGAGGTTTAGAAAGATCACATAAGGACATGAGGTATGGAAGATCTCAAAGATCACAATTACAAGAGGAATCGTCATTTTAATTTTTATGTTATAAATCAAATACATATGAAAATAAGAATGTGATGTTCAACCACTAGGTGTCACTAGATACATCTAGTACAGGAGTAGTCAAACAAGCCGGGGGTCAGGAGGTCACGTATGGAACTCAGGGAGAAAGCAGAGCCGAGGTCAGGGTAAGAGCCAGAGGTCAGGAGCCAGGAGGTCACGTATGCAACACAGGGAGAAAGCGGAGCCGAGGTCAGGGTACGAGCCGGAGGTCAGGAGACAGGAAGTCATGTATTGAACTCAGGGAGAAAACGGAGCTGAGGTCAGGGTACGAGCCAGAGATCAGGAGCCAGGAAGTATGTATGTAGCACAGGGAGAAAGCGGAGCAGAAGTCAGCACAAACCGGAGGTCAGAAGCCAGTAAGTCACGTATGGAACACAGGAAAAAAATAGAGCCGAGGTCAGGGTACGAGCCGGTGGTCAGGTGCCAGGAGTTAACGTCAGAGTCAGTGGGCACGGACGGAGAAGGGTAACTAAGGTTCGGGGTTGAGAGACAAGATCAGAACAGTACACTTATGGGAGCTAGAAGCACTTGCTGCGGAACAGGAACCTACAGATTCTGGCTCTCTTGCCTGCTAACTTCTCTGATGTCTGTTTTCAGAGAGACGTGGGTGTTGACCCACAGACTAGTGGTTCATAGGCAGGCTAGCAAAAAATAATCTCTGCTGGACTGATTGTTAATCTCCTTTAGTCACATGGAGAGCCAGATAGGTTCACTCCCCTCCTGTATATGCTGGGTGAACACTTACATTAGTGCCAGCTATAGCTTCGCTATACAGGTCTGGAGAGGTTTTTTGATCCATACTTACTGGTGGTTGCTGTACTTTATTGTTGTGTGTGGTTGTGGTGTTATCCCTTGTTGTCCTTTTGTTGCTGCCTAACTTTTCTTGCTTTCTTCCTTAGTTTCTTACTGTTCGTTCCTGTGAGTTTGCAGTGTGTTTGAGGTTTTTTTCCCCTGTCTGTCTTAATCTGTATTTCCATCACACTCCTTCCCCTTCCTTCCCTGCAGGGGATAACAGATTAGCTATGGTCAGGACAAATGGCAGACACAAGACTCAGGCATATCCACCATTAGGGGTAATCCTGAGCACAGAGCTAGCCTAATGTCCCCTAGCGTGAGAGGCAGTATAGGATCCCCCTGTTCCTCGCTATCATGGAGGCACATTGTGCCTTCCCCACTTTCCGTTGAATCTTATAAGTACAAACTGTCATGTTCTATCTCAGTAATGGTAAAATCTATCTTCATAGATGTTTTAGATACTACCTGTGAATTGAGATGAACGATCAGACCAGGAGGAGAAAGATACAGATTTCTTGGATATGATATATTACAAAGTTTCTTATTTTCATGCGGACAGTTGATTTATGAACCAAAAATGATAACATTTAGGCGGGCTTTGCACGTTGCGACATTGCACGTGCGATGTCGATGGGGTCAAATCGAAAGTGACGCACATCCGGCGTCGCAGTCGATATCGCAACGTGTAAAACCTTTTTGATACGATGAACGAGCGCAAAAGCGTCATTATCGTATCATCGGTGCAGCCTCCAACATTTCCATAATGCCGATGGTGCGACTGGTCCGATGTTGTTCCTCGCTCCAGCGGCAGCACACATCGCTGTGTGTGAAGCCGCAGGAGCGAGGAACATCTCCTTACCTGCCGCCGGCCACAATGAGAAGGACGGAGGTGGGCGGGATGTTTACATCCTGCTCATCTTCGCCCCTCCGCTTCAATTGGCCGCCTGCCGTGTGACGTCGCTGTGACGCCGCACGACCCGCCCCCCTAAGGAAGGAGGCAGGCCGCTGGCCAGAGGGACGTCGCACGGCAGGTATGTGCGTGTGAAGCTGCCGTAGCGATAATAATCGCCACGGCAGCTTTCACTAGATATCGCACGTGCGACGGGGGCGGGACTATCGCTGCAGCATCGGTAACACATTGTTACCGATGTCGCATCGTGCAAAGCCCGCCTAAATCTTTAACTTACTCTTTCATAAAGTAGTGCAGAACAATGACAGGTTATTGCAGCTTCTTATCCACAATGTGTTTGCAATTAACATTGCTAGAGCCCAAATCACGCCTGTGGGTGAGCGGGCAGTCCTCGACCAGTGAGGGATTGCCTTCATCCATCGTCCTCATGGACTGTGTAAACCGTGTGCAGAAAAGACTCTATCCAGAGGAACTTGCAGATTACCAACAATTTGGGGTAGTCATGTGACCTGAAGTATGTGATTTGCATACTTCCCACTAGCTGTGTCCAGCCTCGCTCTATTCATTTGCATGCAGAGAGACTGTACACGTCTAGTCAGCACTAGGGATGAGCGACCTTGAATGGTAAAGTTCGGGGTTCATACCTCAGCTACCACAATATGGGGGGTCCCTAGGCCAATTTCTTTTTACACCATTATGTATGCAGGCAGCGTGTATCATTCCAGCCAATCACAGATGCTGTCACCCCAGGGTCGGGGTGTGGTCTGACTGCAACCAATCACAGACAATGGGTGGAGGAAGAAGTGAATATGTATGAGCGGTAATGAGCGGACCCGGAAGAAGTGTTACCACTGATTATGGTAGCCATTTACCTGGCTGATAGAATATGGTCTAGAGAAGGAAATCTCCTCAATGACACCCATATACCCTAATAGACCATATGGATAGGGGATGTCTTCAAGAAAGGACCCCAATAAAGGGTTGTCCAGGATGCTGTCACCACAGGGTGGGGGTGTGGTCTGACTGCAACCAATCACAGACAATGGGTGGAGGAAGAAGTGAATATGCATGAGCGGTAATGAGCGGACCCGGAAGAAGTGTTACCACTGATATGGTAGCCATTTACCTGGCTGATAGAATATAGTCTAGAGAAGGAAATCTCCTCAATGACACCCATATACCCCAATAGAGCATATGGATAGGGGATGTCTTCAAGAAAGGACCCCAATAAAGGGTTGTCCAGGATGCTGTCACCACAGGGTGGGGGTGTGGTCTGACTGCAACCAATCACAGTCAATGGGTGGAGGAAGAAGTGAATATGCATGAGCGGTAATGAGCGGACCCGGAAGAAGTGTTACCACTGATATGGTAGCCATTTACCTGGCTGATAGAATATGGTCTAGAGAAGGAAATCTCCTCAATGACACCCATATACCCTAATAGAGCATATGGATAGGGGATGTCTTCAAGAAAGGACCCCAATAAAGGGTTGTCCAGGATGAAGATGCTGATGATCTGACTTAGGATAGATCATCAATATTACATCGTTGGGGTCTGACGACCAATGCTCCCACCAATCAGTGATTACCACATAGTCAGGACAAAACAGCGCCATACACTGTGTAGTGGCCATTATTGAGTACTGCAGCTCAGATTACATACAACAGAAATTGCAGTACCCAAGAATGGCCACTATGCAATGTATGGCGCTGTTGTATTCCAGTTCATGTATTCTGTGTAATTCCGGGAATTTGATCACGTGGGTCTGTTATCTTAATTCTGGACAATCCCTTTAATTTTTTTTTTTTATTATTGTGCTCAGTTGCTATGAATAATGGCCAGATCCATGCAGATGTATTTTCTTTCCTCGCCCTTATCTTCAGATGCTCATCATTACGGGAGATCTTGTTTTTCCATCTCACGCTTCGTACACCTGTCTGAAGACAAAACATCTCCAGCATCTCAAACAAATGCAAATCTCCGTCATTCCTTTCCTCCAAGACGGGAGAAATCGTTATTGGTGGGGATGATGAGTGACATTTACTCAGCGGGGGTCATCCAAGGTCGTGGTGACTTTGGTGAGGCGGGGGAGGCGGCCGGGGGTTTCTCGCACTAATTTCTATCCCCTTCACAACGTGAAATTATGCAAGGAAGCGTCTCAGACGATTGTACGCACGGCGCGGATTAACCGGGGAGAGCTTGTTCTTCCACTCCCGCTCCCCTCCTCGATTCCCGCTCCCCTCCTCGATCCCGGCTCGTTCTCGCGTCCCGAGTCCTAATTTGATATTTTCATTCTTTCTACAATTGAAAAGATCGGTTCAAATGAAGAGTAATTATTTTAATCGAGCGAGCGGAGAACTCGAAGCAGAGACTCGGAGATGATAAAAGCTTTTTTAAATGCGGGGCGAGCGCCACTTTCATCACTCGCAGTTACTTTCCTCTCGGCAGAAGTTATTATGTCTAAAAAGAAAAGGAAATTTTCCGTCTTTTACTGATTTGGCCACTTTTCAGTGATAGGAAAAAGAATTCAAAAATACGGTATTTTTTATAGGTTTATTATTTAGGACAAGCTACAAAAAGCCATGTTAAAGGAATACTAATGTTTGAATTGAAGAAGAAATCTAGGCGTCCGCACTGTTTTCTTAGTCGGCGGCTTTTTCTGAATGTTTCCAAAACAGACATTCCGTAATATTCTACATGGAACACAAAGGTTACTCTCCTGCGAATCATCCCATCATTGGCTGGAGGGAGACTGAGGCCACGCCCAGGGGGCAGGCTTAGCAAACCTTGATCCTCCTGCAAATAGAGCAGAAAGGGGAGAAGCTCCTGCTGCAGACAGTTATCTTACAGCCACACACAGGACAGTGGTGGAGAAGGAGAAGATTGAATTTTTTAGACGCACAATTTTTTTTAAATCCAATTCTCAGTTTTAAGCCCGCTGTACACGCTACAATGTATCTTGCGATGTGTCGGCGGGGTCATGTCGTAAGTGACGCACATCCAGCATTGTAAGTTACATTGCAGTGTGTGACAGGTACGTGCGATTGCGATTGAACGTTAAACCGTTCATTGCATGCACGTCGTTGAATCCTGACGAATTGCACGTCAGGTTGTTCAATGTTCCCGAGGCAGCACACATCGCAGTGTGTGACACCCCGGGAACGATGAACAGATCTTACCTGCGTCCCACGGCTCCAGCCGGCAATGCGGAAGGAAGGAGGTGGGTGGGATGTTTACATCCCGCTCATCTCCGCCCCCTCCGCTTCTATTGGCCGGCTGGCGCGTGACGTCGCTGTGACGCCGAACGTCCCTCCCACTCCAGGAAGTGGTCGTTCGCCGCCCACAGCGAGGTCGTATGGACGGGTAAGTACGTGTGACGGGGGTTAATCAACAAAATGAACGTGCTGCACATATGATGGGGGTGGTTACGATCGCATACGATATCGATGTGAAATCGTAACATGTAAAGCAGGCTTTAGGCCCTGTGCGAACTAGAAAATGAAATTTTCTTAAGAAAATTCCACAGGGTCTGAAAGATTACCGCACCCGCTGTAAAAAACCGTGGCAAACCGCACCCGAAAACCGCATGCGGTTTGCTGCGGTTTTACCGCGGTATTGTTCGCGGTATTGCCGCGGTTTTGCCGCGTGCGGGTTGGTACATGTGTTTTATTGCATTCAATGCAATAAAGCACATTGAAAAAAAAATAAATAATTTCCTTCTGAGATAGATAGTAGATAGATAAATAGACAAATAGATAGATAGATAGATAGATAGAGGGATAGATAGATAGATAGATAGAGGGATAGATAGATAGAGGGATAGATAGATAGATAGATAGATAGATAGAGGGATAGATAGATAGATAGATAGATAGAGGGATAGATAGATAGATAGATAGATAAATAGACAAATAGATAGATAGATAGATAGATAGAGGGATAGATAGATAGATAGATAGATAGAGGGATAGATAGATAGATAGATAGAGGGATAGATAGATAGATAGATAGATAGATAGATAGAGGGATAGATAGATAGATAGATAGATAGAGGGATAGATAGATAGATAGATAGACAGATAGAGGGATAGATAGATAGATAGAGGGATAGATAGATAGATAGATAGATAGATAGATAGAGGGATAGATAGATAGATAGATAGAGGGATAGATAGATAGAGGGATAGATAGATAGAGGGATAGATAGATAGATAGAGGGATAGATAGAGGGATAGATAGATAGATAGATAGATAGATAGAGGGATAGATAGATAGATAGATAGATAGATAGATAGATGGATAGATAGATAGATAGAGGGATAGATAGATAGAGGGATAGATAGATAGA